>NW_025389027.1:0-5304 GCF_016433145.1 Gracilinanus agilis | reverse complement strand
TTGCCCAGGATCACACAGCTAGGAAGTGTCTGAGGTCAAATTTGAACCCAGGACCACCTTGACTGTAGGAGCTCTCTGTCCACTGAGCCACCTACCTGCCCTTACAGTTTATATTTTACAAGTTAATACTTTAGCTTTTTCTGTGGTATAAGTTTTTTTTTTTGTATTTAGAACTCAGTTATTTATGGTCCTTCAGTTTCTTTCATCTGTTACTCCTATATTCTTTTCTCTACCTTGCCCTTTAGAATCATATATTCACCCACTTCTTTCAATATATTCACATATTATATATGTAAGGGACCAAAAAAACAAAAACAAAACAATGAATCAGATTTAGAGCTAGAGGCCCTAACTTAAAATCTCAGCTCATTTGCTTCTCTGCTTACTATTCTGATACGACTTGTGGACAAGTCATAACCTCTCTGGATCTTGGTTTCCTTCTCTGTAAAATGAGAGAATGGATTAGGTGATGTCACAGTAGGTACTAGGAGATGCAGTCAGACTTGGAGTCAGGAAGACCAGCTTTCAAATCTAGCCTCAGACACTTATTAGCTGAATGACCTTGGGAAAATCCGGGCATTCTGTCTGCCTCAGTTTTCCTATCTGTAAAATGTGGCAATGATAATACTTACCTCACAGGGGTGTTGCATGGATCAATGAGATAGCATTTGTAAAGTGTTTTGCAAACTTTAAAGCACCATAAAAAGCTTTGTTGTTTTTCAGTCACATTTGACTTTTCATGTCCCCTTTTGAGACTGTTTTGGTAACGGTACTGGAGTGGTTTGTGCCATTTCCTTCTCCAGCTTATTTTTACAAATGAGGAAACCAAAGCAAACAAGGCTAAGTGACTTGTCCAGGGTCACCTAGCTATTAAGTATCTGAGGCTGGTTTTGAACTCAGATCTTCCTGACTTCAGGGTGAGAACTCTCTCTACTGCCCCATACCGAAGCTATCTGTCATCTTCATCATCTTTATTGTCACCATCATCTTAATCGTCTTCATAGATCCCTTCCAGCTCTGCCCCATCTCCCATTTCCAGAGGATTTTAGATTCTGTCTCAGGCTGAGAAAACCCTGAGTGAAGAAGAGCAGTAGGATACAATGGAAAGAATTCAAGCTCTGGCACTGAAGAACTGGAATTTAAATCCTTCATTTGCTGAATGCCACTAATTTGATGACCTTGGGCAAGCCAACTCTCCTCTCTGAGTTTCTTCTACACCTTAGATCAGGGGCATCAAATCAGGATTCATCCTTAGTGAGGTCTTAATAAGATTGAAGTGTAACTGGGAAATGTGTAACAAAATAAATAAAAATTCAATACAACATAGATGATGTTAATTTGTAGTTTTCTAAATCAATATGCTGCCTGCATTTCCATTTAACCTGATACCATTGCACTAAATGGCCTCTAAAGTCCTTACCAGATTTGACTATATAATGCTTCAGTACTTACTACAGTATATGCCAGAAAAATTGAAAATTTTGAAAAATGGAGGATTGTACACTATAAATACAAATAAACTGTAAATATAAAATACAAAATAGCCAAATTATAACAACACAAAAGAGGGTGCTCAAGCACCATTTTCAGAAATCTATTTCAATCCATTTTCAGAAAAGCAAATTGAACTAGCCATAAAGGAACTGGGGAGAGATAAGGTAGAAACTGGGTCCAGATGGATCTACAGATAATTTTTATCAGATGTTTAAAGAACAATGAATATTTATGGTACAAACATTACTTTGGGAAACTGAGTGAGAAAACATTCTGTTGTGACTTTATACTCAGGAAAGAACCTTCCAGGAATATTCTTTAAATTTTTTTTTAAACCCCTACCTTCTGTCTTAGACCCAATACTATATATTGGTTCTAAGGCAGCAGAGAGGTAAGGGCTGGGCACTGGGGGTTAAGTGACTTGGCCAGGGTCACACAACTAGAAAGTGTCTGAAGTCACATTTGAACCCAAGACCTCTAGGGGAGATTCTTCAAAGGGAAAAACAAGGATCTGGCCTCCCAAGTACTCCCCATGGTTCTGGACCAGTCTGTGAAGACTCCCACTTGGTTTCAGCCAAGAATTCTGAAGAGACCAGAGTTTAGTAAGAAGGTTTCTCCCTTTAAGGATGCAAAAATCCATCTGAACTAGTTGGTGACCCCACCCTGCCCACCCCAAGGGCATCACTCTTTAGTCCTGAATTACTTGGAATGCAAGACCTCATAAACTCTTAGAAAATAGTTTAAGAGGAGCTATCTATGTTACAATGTCACTTCTTGTCTCCCTTGACATTGAGACTGTTAGAATTTACTATGCTTGACTTTGCTTCTTATTGTCTTGAATTATATTAATCTGGAACTTTAGATCATAGATCATTTTATGTTCTTTTAACATTTTTAAATAGTATTTTATTTTTTCAATTAACAAACATTTATTTTATTCCTCTCCCAATTCTCCATGCCCTCCCCAACCCCAATTAAAAAAAGAAAAGAAAAACTCATGTAAACAAGTGTGCATAACCAATTAAAAATATTCCCACATTGGCCATGTCCAAAAATATGTCTTATACTGTATCTTGAGTCCAGGACCTCTCTGTCAGGAGTTGGGTGGCACATTTTTTAAAACCCTTACCTTTCATCTTGGAATCAATACTGTATATTGGTTCCAAGGCAGAAGAGTGGTAAGGGCTAGGCAATGAGGGTTAAGTGATTTGCCCAGGGTCACACAGGTGGCAAGTGTCTGAGGTCAGATTTGAACTCAGGACCCATCTCTGGATCTGACTCTTAATCCACTGAGCCATCTATCTGTCCCGAGGTGGCACATTTCTTTATCAATCCTCTGGAATCCTGGTTGATCAATCTATTGGTCAGAGTTCTTAAGTTTTTTTTCAAAGTTGGTTGTGTCTACAATGTTGTTATTGTTAAAAGCATTTTCCTGGTCCTAGTCACTTCCCTGTGCCTCAGTTCATACAAATTTTCCTAAATTTCTCTGAAATTGTTATTTTCACCATGTCTTATGATAAAGTGGTATTCCAATTACATTATATAATTTCTTCAACTATTCCTCAGTGAATGGGTACCCCCTTAGTTTTCAGTTCTTTGTCACCACAAAACAAGATGCTGTAAACATAGGTCTTTTCTTTTTCAGAAGACCAGAGAATTCAGAACTGGAAGGAAGCTTAGGGATTATCTAACCCAATCTCTATCTTTGTTATTGTTCAATCATCTCAGTAGTGACCCTATTTGGGACTTTCTTAGTAAAGATACTGGAGCGGTTTGCCATTTCTTTTTCTAGTTTGTTTTTACAGATGAGGAAACGGAGGCAAATAGGGTTAAGTGACTTGTCTAGAGTCACCCAGCTAGTTAATGTCTCAGGCAGTATTTGTACTCATCAAGATGAGTCTTCCTGAGTCTAAGTCCACTACTCTAACTGCAACCTAGCTGCCCCAATCTCTTCACTTTACACATGAGGAATCTGAGAATTTCCTAAGGTCTTGCCCAAGGTCACACACTTAGTTAATTATAATTTTGTAACTCTAAATCATGTGCTCTTCCTGACCTTCCCTTTTTCATGGTTCTCCTGCTGATAGTAGAGGAGAAAGAACACTAGAACTGGGGTTCAAATCCAATCTCTGATGGGTACTGCCTAGGTGCCCCTGAACAACTTAATCACTCTGGGAGTCAATTATCTTATGTAGAAAATGGAGGTATTAGACTATACTGCCTCTGAGGACCTTTCCAAGTCTAGGTCTTTGGTTAAGCTCTTCCTCAGCTACCAAATCTCTTAGTTATCCTCTCTATTCTTTAGCACCCTGAAAAGAGCCCCAGTGAAGGAAGATACCTTCTGAAGGCCAACTTTTTTCCAACATCTGTGTCCCCTACTTCCCATACTGCCTTCTTTAGTTACGTTTCCACATACCAGTCAAAGATGGAGAACGTAAATTCTACCTCAGACACTCACCAGCTATGTGACGTGGGGCAAATCATTTACCTTCCCTGGGCCTCAGGTTCCTTATGTCCAAGATGAAGCTGTGGTGCTCAATGATCTCTAAGGTCCCTTCTGGTTTTTGGAACTATGGTCCTATAAGTAGCCCTGGGGATAGGCAGGAAGGAAGGCCTTGAACCCTCCCAGGGTTCTTTACTCTATGAGAGGCAAACTCAGCTGCCAGAAGCTGGAGGTGATGTTGTAGCCATCAGTTTTGGGCCCAAGCTATGATGCCCCCCTCTCATCCCTGACACTGATGGATCATTCTGTTCCCTCTTTCATCAGGTTGGAGTTTCAGGTTCTGCACTAACGAGGCCTCCCAGGTGGGCTAGAAACACTGATTAAGATAGATAGAGTGAAAGCCAGTCCATTAAATTGTTAATAAAGAATATTACACACATACCTTAATCTGCAGCCAGCCTGACACTTTATAAAGTACATTAGGATGTAATCCAATTGAAACCACAATATCGAGAACATCTTATCTCATCACAAATTGAAATTATATCATATTCCTCATTTCTTAAATTAAAAAGCTAAAACCTTTTAGTTTGCTCTCATATGCTTGTGTAAAACTTAATCAGCAGCTTTAACAACATTATTTTTCAATATGGGCCATTTCTGTTCTCATTTATTTACCAGAGAGAACTTCCTGGTAGAGGAGGTGATTCAATTTGTAGGAGGATACATCAAGCACTTAAGGATCATGCAAAGATTGATTGATTATTTATCGTGTTATCTGGCCTGGAGGAGCCTGAGGTGCCTGGGCTCTCCTTCCACCTAATGTGCTGTCTGTTACTTCTTCATCCTTCTCTATCCACATTTGGTCCCTCTCCCCATGCATATGTCAGAGGAGGAGAAGGAAAAGAAAGAAGGAGACTGTAGTGGGCCTGAGAAGGGTGGGGATGATGAGTCTAGCTCAGAAGCCCTTGAGTGCTGGGAAAACTTGGAAGGATATTTGGCCAACTAGGAGGATAAAGTCAGGCTCTATCCATCTATAAACATTTATTGAACAAAACACTGGGGAGATGCCAAGATAAATAAGTCAACATTCCCACCTCTCAATACTTATAGTCTACCTGGGGATACAGCGCATCTATAAACAAAAAAGGTAAACAAGAACACCACCAGGCAGTGTGTGTCATCTCTGAGGCTACTTCCTCTGTGATGCCTCCTTTGATCCTTCCCCACCCTCTACTCTCAGTGGTCTCTGTTTCTCTTTTTCTTTCTTTCTCTCTTTCTTTTCCTTTCTCTCTTTCTCTCCCCCTTTCTGTCTCTTTTCCTTTCTCATTTTTTCTTTTTTTCTCATTCTTTCTTTCTCTTTTTCC
>NW_025389026.1:0-5551 GCF_016433145.1 Gracilinanus agilis | reverse complement strand
AAAATCAAAGGAAGTCTCCAATTTCCAGGAATCTACATTGTAGTAGGGAAGACAACATATATAGTTGAGTAGAAGCTAAAAAAAAAGGAAATTAGATTTGGAAAATGACATAGATAGTGAGTGAAGTCTAGAAGTTGAATTGATTATGGTTTTTGAAATACAAGGGCTAAGATAGTTATGATGACGAATGAAATGTGGCTACAGCCAGGACTAGATATAGTAGAAAATTGAGGGTCCAACCAGTAGGGACAGTAGGTACCCTGTGACCCTGTGGGGAATCTAGTCATGAAAAGGTTAAATAGTTAAGGAATCTCAGAGGTCACATATTCCAACCATTACATCAAAGGGGAATAAAAGGAATCCATTGCCATCTAAGATATCCCATTACATTCTTTGACAATTTTGTCTATTTGTTGGAAAGCTTTCCCCTACACTGCTCCAGAATCTATCTTGTAACTACAACCCATAGTTCTACACTCTGGGGCCAGGTCTAATGCCTCTTTCTCTTGCAAACCTTTAAAATGCTTGAACATTGTCACTCTTGTGTCCTTCTCTTCATCCTCCTTTCATTCCCCTTAAACCCTAAGTAAGTCACTTCTGTAGACTAAATAGCCTCAGTTCATTCAACTTATCTCCATTCTGGGTCTGTATCTTAGAGAGGAAATTTCTCTCCATAAGTTTCATTATGTTACCTTGAAGAGTAATTGTGGAGAAGAGACTAAGGTTGGTGTTTGGTGTTTTTATAGGAAAGAACAACAGAGGTTCTCAGGGTCCACTCAATCTTATAAACCATTTACTATATGGAATTATAAACTCATTTCATCTGACACTCGGCAGGAATGTGGGAGGTATATTCTGAAATGTTTTCTAGCTGTACTAGAGAAACCATGATTCTCAAAGTCCCTAGCCTATAAGAAGTTGTTGACGTATAGCCTTTGCTGAGTAACCTGATGCTTGACCGATGAGTTATGTTTTATCCAAGTAGGGCTGCTGCCTTCTTTTAGACAAACTGTTTTAGACTATAAGTAGACATTAAATCTCTTACACAATTTGGATCTAAATATAAGTGTGGGCACACCTTTAGGAGGAAAGTAATAGAAAGCAGAAAGAACTGTCTTTATCTTGAGCTACATTCTGTTTTGGGTATCCAAATCCATCTCACACTTTCAGGTGTGATTTTGTTTTTAGTAGTCTGAGCTGACTCATAAAACAATGGATCCATATGATATTAATGTTAAAAATTAAAAAATGTGGGAATCCTGACTACTTATCTTTATATATTCATATTTTGGAAAGATAAAAAGACCAGGTGGTTCTTAGTAAAAAAAGCTACAGAGATAGTGGGTGACTAGGTGGCTCAGTGGATAGAGCAGTCAGCCTGAAGTCAAGAAAACTCATCTCCCCCAGTTCAAATATAGATTTAGGAGCTTACGAACTATGTGACCCTGGGCAAGTCACTTAACCCTGTTTATTTCAGTTGTTTATCTATAAAAATGAGCTGGAGAAGAACTACTCTAATATCTTTGCCAGGAAAACCTCAAAGGGGGTCACAAAGAGTAAGGCATGACTAAAATGACTGAAGAACAACACAGAGAGTCCTTTATCCCAGGAGCCCTTTGGATACAATAGCAGAATCCCTGACCAATCACTTCTGGGAAGAAGGCAAAGGGCCTACATATTTACAAGAACCTTTTGAGGCATACTGTGTAGATTTTATTATCTTTATTTTAGAAATGAGGAAACAAAAACTGAGAAGTGGTGAAGTGGCCGGATTCTGGTCACAAAGCCATGGTCAGAACTAGAACTGAATCTGGCTAGCCTGACTCCAAGTCCACACAATGGCCTCTATAGCAACTTCACATCATGGCAAAATATGGATTATCTTATATATATTTTGTTGAAATTTATGTAGATTTGAGGTTTCATATAGAAGAATCTTTAGGTCTCAGACACCATATTCACCTGGTTTATCAAAGCCACAAGATATATATCCTGATATATTTTAAAAAGTGGCTTACTTGATTTTCACTGTTTTCTGAGGTAGAGAGGGACTGAGACTCAAAACTAGGGGACTTTACAGGTGCAATTTCATCATAGTAAGAGTGGGCAGGAGGATTTACCTTTGTGAATTCAAATCTTTCCTCAGATACTTACTTGCTATGTGACCCGGAGCAAATCACTTAGCCCTATTTGCCTCAGTTTCCTCATCTGTAAAATTAACTAGTAAAGGAAATGGGCAAACCACTCCAGTATCTTTGCCAAGAAAATCCCAAATAGGATCATGAAGAATTTTGGACCTAAGTAAAGTGAACAACAAAGAAGAGTGAGCCATTGTTGATTTCTCCTTTCCAAAGACTTCTTTAACAAATGATTCACATACAAGCATTTATTAAAGACTTATTATGTGCCAGGCACTGTGCAAAGCTTCATGGATAAAAATAAATTCAAAAATAGTCTCTTATGGGTATCCCACCACTCAACTCTAAACAGAACTATGCCAGAACTGAGAATGGTACTAAGAGATGTTGGCATCTCATTACTACCAGACTTCTGCCTAACTCTCAAGTATTTTCCTCTATCCTCACTAGACTCTTGATTCCTTAACTGTGTTCTACTCCCAATAAGAACCTATATCCTCAGTTATTATAGCAGTTAGTAAGAAAATGATTTCCTGACAGTGACTTCTGTTTTAAAACTAACTTTCTTTTGGACCATATCTAGTTTTGACTCAAACTCGCTTTGGGTGCTTCTGGTTTCCAGCTTTGAAAGAGAAGACTGAACATGGAAAATCCACTTAAGGCTGTTGAATGAAAAGTATGTGGGAAGAAGCAAACATGAGAAGAGTTGGCAGTAACTAATATGGTCCTATCTGTCGCTTACTAAAATAGTGAATTTGGGGAATTTCCCCTTGGGTGAGACCTAGTTCTCTCTATCTCTGTTTCTTTCTCTTAGTTGAGCTGAGCTCCCTCATTCTCAAAGGGAGATCTCCTTCTTTCTTCATTATTTGACATATATTTTCCTATGTATAATTTCTCTTATTTCTGTTTTATTGTTGTTAAATAGATGTGTTTGTTTGTTTTCTTGCTTACTATGTGTTTTCATTGGGAAACTGGCATTTGGTGTGAAGGAAGTCAAATCTTGCTTATAAATCTTGGGATACTGTTTGCCCCAATATTGAACAGAGATCAGAAAGCACCAGTAAACCAAAAAAAACCCCCCAAAAAACATTGTCAATTAAGTCCTTAGCAGCTACCTGGGGTCACCTGGGCCTGTTCCTGAGAGCAGCAAGACTTAAGACCTCAAGAGGCTAAAGAACACGTGGACTTTGAACACAGACCCTGAGCGCAGGTGCAGTCACAGCTGCAGACACAGATTCTGAGCGCAGGTGTGGACTGTGGGTGGGGACCCAGTGCAGAGGGGTGTATGACTGTGGAATCAGTGCCTGAGACTTTTAAAGGAGCTTCGGGCAGAGGAACAAGGAAGTGGACCACCAGGAAGCTTGACCGTGAGAACAACTAGACCTGAGACATCAGAAGCCTAAAGAGAGCAGACAGACCCTGGGCATGAGGATAAAGCTGAGAGGGTGCCTGGCTAATAATGGCAAGCCAGAGACAAGAACCTTAGAAGAGAAAGATCAAGAAAAAATCTTTAACATTTGACAACTTTTACACAGAAAAAATCCAGACAACAGAGCAAACGGCAGAAGAGAACAAACAAATAATTATATCCAAATCTTCCCAAAAATGAAAACTGGTCACAAGCTATTGAAGAGTTCAAATCTGAGATTATGAGAAAGATGGTAGAGAACTGGCAAGAAAATAACAGTTTAAAAGGCAGAATTTCACAATTAGAAAGTGAGGCTCAGAAATCAAATGAATTGATAAGCAAATTGAAGAGCAGAAATGACCAGCTGGAAGCCTTGAAGAACCAAACACACCAGATTCAAAAGGAAAACCAAAAGATTATAGCTGAAAGCCAGTCTCTAAAGGCTAGAAATGGGTAATTAGAAAAAGATGCCCCCAAAGCAAAAGAATTGATAAGCAAATTGGAGACCAAAATCAAACAGCTGGAAAACAGGATAGACCAAATCAAAAAGGAAAACCAAAAGAATATAGCAGAAAACCAGTCTCTAAAGACAAGAATTGGGCAAGTAGAAGCCAATGATCTCTCAAGACAACAAGAACATATAAAGCAAAATCAAAACACTGATAAAATAGAAGGAAACATGAAATATCTCACTGAGAAATTGACAGATCAAGAAAATAGGTCTAGAAGAGATAATTTGAGAATCATTGGTCTTCCTGAAAAAGCAGAAATTAATACTATTATAAGAAGGAGAAGAAGAGAGCATTAAGAGGTAATATTTAAACCTTACTCTCAGTGGAATTAACCCTGATAGGGAAGAGTAGCTATATTATCCATTGAGATATAGAACTCTATCTAACCCTACTGAGAAAGTCAGAAGGGATAAACCAAAGGGAGCAGAGGAGCGGAGATATCAAAAAAGGGAGGGGAGGAGAAGGGAGAGGGAATTCATTAGGCCTTAAAAATAAAAAGAAGGGAATAACAAGGAAGGGATAGAAAGAATAGTAAATCAAGGGAGGGTACAAGGGTTACTGGTTTAAAACAAATCACTGATTTAAAAGGAAATAGCCTAAGAAGAAGGGGTAGAACTAAGAGAGGATAACAAAATGATGTGGAATACCAGTTTGTGTATTTACTATCCTTTCTACCCCTCCCTTGTTATTCCTCTCTTTTTATTTTTAAGGTCTGTGGGAGTCCTGTCTATAGGAATAAAATTACTTATTGCTTAATTTTGCAAGAAATTGGATAGCCCACACTCTAAAACTGAATACCGAAACCTTTGAAGAACTTAAATTTCAGGTTCCCCAAAGGACAATGGAAGGATGCCTGCTAATTATAAAAAGACTCTAGTGTATAATCAATGATAAATTGAACACAAGAAGGGACAATAAAATATATCATCCAATAAATCAATGATTGGAAAAGAAGCACAATCAAGATCATAGGATAGGATCAAGAAAATAGGATAGAGATAGAAAATTCATAGGCTACAACTGAACATGTTGTAGCTACATAGAAGAAGCATAAAGCATTTCTGATGAAGTCTTTTAGGAATACTGGTGGTAAGACAGGAATGAAAATTGCAGTGGTGAGAAGGTATGAACAGGTTGTGATCTGTGCCCTCTTAGAAATTATTTACATCAATAAGATCATGGAACAGATAACAAATTGAGTTACTAAAAACTTCATAAATTACAGAGGATGTTTCGTTACTTTCCCATTTCTTTAGTGAGGTACTTAATTCTTCATTGAAATTATTTTCCCTTTATATCTTCTCTAGACTGCAGTTTCCTGGGGACAGGTAGGTTTTATTTATAGCTAATTTTGGTGAAAGTATACAATCTTTTTCTTAGTAATTCCTTTGCTTTAACTTTTTCTTGCACAGATGTGCAAAAGTCTTATCCAATGGTAAGTTTTTAATTGAAGGCCCCTCTAAATAAATATATGTATGTAGATATATATACAT
>NW_025389025.1:0-4124 GCF_016433145.1 Gracilinanus agilis | reverse complement strand
GAAGGAAGGAAGGAAGGAAGGAAGGAAGGAAGGAAGGAAGGAAGGAAAAATGAAGAAAAAGGAAGAAAGAAAAAAGAAAGAATAAAGGATTTAAAGAATGGAGGAAGGAAAGAGAAAATATCACTGAGACAACTTAAAATTGGAGACAAGAAAACAAAGCACTCTAGAGTGGCACTTACTACCTTATTAAATTCAATAAATTTTACTCTATGCAAGAGAAGTCTATGCATCCTTATGCAGTACTCTTTTGTATATTAAAAATACTGCATTTTTTCTTAATTGTTAAAAATACAAAGAAAATGTATTTTAAAAGGGAGGCAGGTTTCAGGTGAGAAGAGGGATGGGGATACATGCTTAGAGCATAGACATTCAACCTCATACTTCAAACAACCATATGTGATATATTATTTCATGGAGAGTAAGCCTAATACGCCTTTTATTATGTCAGTATGGAACTATCATATTGATTTTTTCTGAATTGACCCAATGACCTTCTTGTATTTCATCCTATGCTTTCACTTTGGAGGCAGAGAAAAAACCTACCTGAGATGGTATTTTTCTCAGTTTAATGTTCTGTTATTTCTACCCAGCAATGTCAAAAAAAAAAAAAAAAAAGAAAAAAGAAAAGAAAGAAAAGAGTGTCCCCACATTGGATATCATCTTAGAGTTAGCTAATCTTCTACTTGAATATCAGTTCATATACTATGAATGATATGTATTGAGAATACCAAGGGCTTTGTGAGTCGTCACTGAAAATTTCTCACAAACAACTGAAAACAGGAGGTCCACTAGATTTGGAGCTGGAGAATGGTTTGACCTATAATTTTTAAAGGTGTTATCAGCATAAGTGTTTTTGCTGAAAACTCTGAATTTTAAGCCACTAATGGGGATCCTTTGGGACTTTCCACACTGGATAGTCTTTATGGGACAAAATTGTCTGAACTTGCAAGAATTCTTATGTGGGGGAAGTATGTTTTGTATGACTATATGTATATGTATGTGTGTATATATATATATATATATACATATATATATATATAATTTTTTTAAGGAATTCTTCACCAGCAGATACCACAATTTGTTCAGCTATTCCCCAATTGAAGGGCATCCCTATGTTTTCCAGTTTTTTTGCTACCACAAAGAGCGTGGCTATAAATATTTTTCTATATGTCTTTTTCGCTATGATCTCTTTGGGGTACAAACCCAGCAATGGTATGGCTGGATCAAAGGGCAGGCATTCTTTTAGCACTCTTTGGGCATAATTCCAAATTGCCATCCAAAATGGTTGGATCAGTTCACAACTCCACCAGTAATGCATTCATGTCACAATTTTGCCACATCCCCTCCAACATTCATTACTGTCCCTTGTTGTCCTTTTAGCCAATCTGCTAGGTGTGAGTTGGTACCTCAGAGTTGTTTTGATTTGCGTTTCTCTAATTATTAGAGATTTAGAACACTCTCATGCACTTAATGATAATTATGATTTCTTTACCTGAAAATTGCCTATTCATGCCCCTTGCCCATTTATCAATTGGGGAATGGCTTGATTTTTTATACAATTGATTTAACTCCTTGTATATTTGAGTGATTAGACTTCTGTCAGAGTTTTTTGTTATAAAGATTTTTTTTCCCAGTTTGTTTCCCTTCTGATTTTGGTTGAGTTGTTTTTGTTTGCACAAAAACTTTTAAATTTAATATAATCAAAATTATTTGGTTTTAAAATCTTGCTTGGTTTCTTTTTTCTTTTTTTGTTGTTTACTCATGTTTTTTTTTTCCTTCTTTCTCCCCTGTAATTGGCTGTAATCTTGATACTCCAATTAATTTTTTTTTTTTTATCTGTGGGTTTGGGCTATTCAGTCCTAGGAGGGCTCCTTCTCTGTTTTGTTGATCAATTAGGTTAGTGGGACCTGAGGCCAGATTTTCCCCAGCTGGTGGTAAAATCTAAAGAATTGAATTAGGGTCCTTTCCTTGTAGTTTATGGGGAGGATTGTTGGAGCTTCCCCGTTCTCTGAAGACTTCTTGTCTGCTGTGCTGTGCTGATAGGATTAAGCCAGGTGGGGTTGATCCAGAGATTCCAGGATCTGCTGGAGACTCAGCACATTAGGTGGAGGAGGGAATCTGGGATCTTCCTCTTTTCTTTCCTCTCCCACCCTAGAGTTCCAAGAATTCAGGCTTTTTTTTCCTCTCTTTTTTTCCACCGCTGTACCTTTTAAGTTGGGTTCAGCTGGAGGATCCCCGAGCTCTGTTGTGTTGTCAGATTTGGTTTTCTGTTCCCTTGGAGCCCTTTGTCCTTGATTGATGGTGAAGGGCTTTACTGAGGTTTTGAGCCTTGCTGCTTCTACACTGCCATCTTCCCAGAATTCCACCAGAATTCCCAAAGATATTTTTTGAAAACAGAAAGAACCTGTTTGCTCAAAAATGCATAGCTCTTTTTTGTGATGACAAAGAATTGGAAACTGAGTGATCCCATTAGTTGGAGAATAGCTGAACAAGTTGTAGTATATTATGGTAATGGAATACTACTGTGCTGTAAGAAATGATGAGATGGATGATTTAAGAAAAACCTGGAGAGAACTACATGAACTGATGCAAAATGAAGTGAGCAGAACCAGGAGAACATTATACCCAGTAACAGCAATGTTACTTGATGAATACTTATAAATGACTTAGCTATTCATACAGTACAGTGAGTCAACAAAATCCTCAAGGTCTCATGATGAAAAATGCCCTCTATCCAACTTCTCTTTCACAAAATGACCACTATAGAAAGATGTTTTATATTATTTAAAGTCTATATTGGATTGCTTGCCATCTCAGGGAGGGAATAGAGGAGGGAAGGAGGGTAAGAAATTAGCTCAAACTTAAAAAAAAATAGCTCAAACTTTACATTTTAAAAAGATAGATGATAAGAGGGTTTTTTTTTAATATGTACATGTTTAGATTGTTCATTCATTTAAAATTCATTGTAGTATATAATGTGAGATTTAGGTTTATTTTCATTTTTCCCAAATAATTACCTGGGTTTAAAAAAAAAAAACTCTGTTGAAAAATAAATATTTTCCCAAATGTTTTATGATAAAAAAAAAGGAATTCTTGAATGTGATTTTTGACTCCAGTACCACTGTAAATGCCAATATAACAATAAGTCTGATGTCTCCAATATTTTATTTCTGACCCTTGCCACGTATTAACAGCTTAAGTTCCTGTTATGTTTTTCTGTTTCCATAGTAATGAATTTCAAACTTCTTAGGTGTTGATGGTTTCTAGGACCATATAATTTTCCATTGTGGCTGATTTCTTTGCACATTATATTGAATGTAACCACTGACAAAAAGGTTGAAAGGTTCCTTTTTGTCTTGGACTATTTTTATTTCCATCCCAGTCTCACATCTCTGCGTAGTTAATATAATGAAACAAATAGCTAGAAAGAGGTGGCCACCATGTAAATTCAGCTAGTATAAACTATTGGATTAGCTATATTAATATCATTCAGTATATGAGTTATATGAAAATTTGCTGCATTTTAACAACAAAGAATTGGCTAGACTGGCACAAGATTGATGTATGAGATAAAAAAAAAAAGACTATTTCATTTGGTTCATATTCAGTTAAATTGGATAAAGTTAAAATGCCCACATGATTCAATTCAGCACTTGCTTATTCAATCCCTACTATGTGCAGGACATGGTGCTGGGTAATCAGAATTTGAGGGCAGTAAGAGAACAGTCCTTGTCTTACATGCACTTCTAAATATATTCACTTCTGAACATAAATATTTCTACTATATGTAGGCTAATAGATTTAGAGTTGGAAGAGACCTTAGAGGCCATTGAACCTAGCCCCTTTGTTTTACAGATGGGAAAGCTAAGGGGAGAAAAGTTAAGTGCAACAGTGATTAAAGCACTCTCCCTGGCATCAGAAAGAGCAAGTTCAAATCCTTCCTCAGAAACTCATTAGCTGTGTGATGCTGAGTAAATTACTTAAACTTTCTTTGTTCATTTTCCTCAAATGGGATAATAAAATTACCTACCCCTCAAGTTTGTTCCTCGTGTAAATTGAGATACTTTATCTAAAAGTATGTTTCAAACATTAAAATTGTTCTATATTACATTATTATATATAAA
>NW_025389024.1:0-6371 GCF_016433145.1 Gracilinanus agilis | reverse complement strand
TGATATTCAGAAAGGCAACAGAACTGGGTCTACAACCAAGGATCACCTACCCATCAAAACTGACTGTATACTTCCAGGGGAAAGTATGGGCATTCAACAAGACAGATTTCCAAGAATTTGCACAGAAAAGACAGGACTAAATGGAAAGTTTGATATCCAACCATAAAAATCAAGAGAAACATGAAAAGGTAAATAAGAAACAGAGGGGAAAGAAAGAAAACTCATATTTTTTTAAATTTACCTCTTTAAGTGCTTCAATATGATCTAATTATTGGTATTCCTATGTGGAGAAATGGTATGTATAATTCTCTGTAAGGAACTCTATTCACTATTATAGTATTCACTATTATAGTAATTAGAAGAAATATTCATAGGGAGAAGTTGGAATACTAAATGGTCTAAGATGATATGGGGGATGGGAAAGAGGGAGGTGAATAGTAGAGGACACCAAGAGAAACTTGAATGGATAAGAAAAATAGGATATTCTATTACACACAAAGAGGGCATGGGAAGGGGAAGGGATGAATACTATTATGAGAAGGAGAGGAAGAGAGCATTAAGAGGTAATATTTAAACCTTACTCTCAGTGTAATTAACCCTGAGAGGGAAGAGTAGCTTTATCAATTGGGATATCAAACTCTATCTAACCCTACTGAGAAAGTCAGAAGGGATAAACCAAGGGGAACAGAGGAGTGGGGAGGTAAAAAAAAAAAGGAGGGGAAAAGAAGGGGGAGGGAATTCATTAGGTCTTAAAAATAAAAAGAGGGGAATAATAAGGGAGGGGGTAGAAAGGGTAGGAAATCAAGGGAGGGGACAAGGGTTACTGGCATAAAGCAAACCATTGGTTTAAAAGGAAATAGTGTAAGAAGAAGAGGTAGAACTAGGAGAGGATACCAAAATGTCAGCGAATACACAATTGATAATTATAACTCTGAATGTGAATGGGATGAACTCACCCATAAAAAGGAAGCAAATAGCAGAGTGGATTAGAGACCAAAATCCTACCATATGTTGTCTACAAGAAACGCATATGAGGCAGGTGGACATTCACAGGTTTAAGGTAAAGGGCTTGAGCAAAATCCTTTGGGCATCAAATGAGAAGAAGAAGACAGGAGTGGCAATTATGATTTCTGACAAAGCCAAAGTAAAAATAGATATGATTAAAAAAGAAAAGGAAGGTCATTACATCCTGATTAAAGGCAGTATAGACAATAACATTGCTCAATATGTATGCACCAAATGGCATAGCAACCAGATTCGTAAGGGAGAAACTGGCAGATCTCAAGAAGGAAATAGATAGTAAAACCATACTAGTGGGAGATCTAAATATCCCTCTTTCAGATCTAGATAAATCAAACCAAAAAATAAATAAGAAAGAGGTAAGAGAGATGAATGAAGTCCTAGAAAAATTAGATTTAATAGATATGTGGAGAAAAAATAGGGACAAAAAGGAATACAACTTCTTTTCAGCTGCACATGGTACATTCACAAAGTTTGACCTTGTTATAGGGCATAGAAACACTACAAACAGATGCAAAAGAGCAGAAATAATAAATGTAACCTTCTCAGATCATAATGCAATAAAATAATAATTAGTAAGGGCACCTGGACAGGAAAATCAAAAACTAATTGGAAATTAAATAATATGATTCTCCAAAACTAGCTAGTCAAAGAAGAAATCATAGAAACAATCAACAATTTCATTGAAGAGAATGCCAATGATGAGACATCCTACCAAACTCTGTGAGATGCAGCCAAGGCAGTACTCAGGGGGAAATTTATATCCTTGAGTGCATCTATTAACAAATTAGGGAGGTCAGAGATTAATGAATTGGGCATGCAACTTAAAAAAATAGAAAGCGAGCAAATTAAAAATCACCAGATGAAAACTTAATAAGAACTACTAAAAATCAAGGGAGAAATTAACAAAATCAAAAGTAAAAGAACTATTGAATTAATAAATAAGACTAGAATCTGGTATTTTGAAAAAACATAAAATAGACAAAGTACTAGTCAATCTAATAAAAAAAGGAAAGAAGAAAACCAAATTGACAGTATCAAAGATGAAAAGGAAGACCTCACCTCTAATGAAGAGGAAATTAAGGCAATCATTAAAAACTATTTCACCCAATTATAAGGCAATAAATATAGCAATCTAGGAGATATGGATCAATATTTACAAAAATATAAATTGCCTAGATTAACAGCAGAAGAAATAGAATACCTGAATAATCTCATATCAGAAAAAGAAATTGAACAAGCCATCAAAGAACTCCCTAAGAAAAAATCACCAGGGCCTAATGGATACACAAGTGAATTCTATCAGACATTCAAAGAGCAACTAATCCCAATACTATACAAATTATTTGATATAATAAGCAAAGAAGGAGTCCTACCAAATTCCTTTTGTGACACAAATATGGTACTGATTCCAAAGCCAGGGAGATCAAAAACAGAGAAAGAAAACTACAGACCAATCTCCCTAATGAACATAGATGCAAAAATTTTAAATAGAGTACTAGCAAAGAGACTCCAGCAAGTGATCAAGAGGATCATCCACCATGATCAGGTGGGATTTATACCAGGAATCCAAGGATGGGTCAACATTAGGAAAACCATCCGCATGATTGACCATATCAACAATCTAACAAACAAAAATCACATGATTATCTCAATAGATGCTGAAAAAGCCTTTGACAAAATACAGTACCCATTCCTATTGAAAACCCTGGAAAGTATAGGAATAGAAGGATCTTTCCTAAAAATAATAAACAGTATATACCTAAAACCATCAACAAGCATCATATGCAATGGGTATAAATAAGAAGCCTTCCCAATAAGATCAGGAGTGAAACAAGGATGCCCATTATCACCTCTATTATTTAATATAGTACTAGAAACACTAGCAGTAGCAATTAGAGAAGAAAAAGAAATTGAAGGTATCAAAATAGGCAATGAGGAGACTAAGCTATCAGTCTTTGCAGATGATATGATGATCTACTTAAAAAATCCTAGAGAATCAACTAAGAAGCTTGTAGAAATAATCAACAACTTTAAGAAAGTTGCAGGATGCAAAATAAATGCACATAAATCATCAGCATTTCTATAAATCTCCAACACATCACAGCAGCAAGAGGTAGAAAGAGAAACACCATTTAAAATTATCCTAGATAATATAAAATACTTAGAAATCTATCTACCAAAACAAACACAGAAATTATAGGAAAACAACTACAAAACACTTTCCAAACAATTAAAACTAGATCTAAACAATTGAAAAACATTGATTGCTCATGGGTAGGACAAGCTAACATAATAAAAATGACCATTCTACCCAAATTAATTTACCTGTTTAGCGCCATACCCATCAAACTACCAAAAAACTTTTTTACTGAATTATGAAAAACTATAACAAAGTTCATCTGGAATAACAAAAGATCAAGAATATTAAGTGAAGTAATGAAAAAAAAATGTGAAGGAAGGGGGCCTAGCAGTTCCAGATTATTAAACTGTACTATAAAGCAGCAGTCATCAAAATGGTATGGTATTGACTAAGAAACAGAAGGGAGGATCAGTGGAATAGACTTGGGGCAAGTGACATCAGCAAGACAGTGTATGATAAACCCAAAGAGCCCAACTTTTGGGACAAAAATCCACTATTTGACAAAAACTGCTGGGAAATTTGGAAAACAATATGGGAGAGATTAGGTTTAGATCAACATCTCACAACCTACACCAAGATAAATTCAAAAGGGGTGAATGGCTTGAATGTAAAGAGGGAAACTATAAATAAGTTAAGTGAAAATAGTATAGTTTACTTGTCAGATCTCTGGGAAAGGAAAAATTTTAAAACCAAGCAAGAGTTAGAGAAAATTACAAAATGTAAAATAAATGATTTTGATTATATAAAACTAAAAAGCTTTTGAACAAACAAAAACAATGTAGCCAAAATCAGAAGGGAAACAACAAATTGGGAAAAAAATCTTTATAACACAAAACTCTGACAGAGGTCTAATTACTCAAATATACAAGGAGTTAAATCAATTGTATAAAAAATCAAGCCATTCCCCAATTGATAAATGGGCAAGAGACATGAATAGGCAATTTTCAGGTAAAGAAATCAAAAGTATCAATAAGCACATGAGAAAGTGTTCTAAAATCTCTAATAATTAGAGAAATGCAAATCAAAACAACTCTGAGGTATCACTTCACACCTAGCAGATTGGCTAAAATGAAAGAAGGGGAGAGTAATGAATGCTGGAGGGGATGTGGCAAAACTGGGACATTAATACATTGCTGGTGGAGTTGTGAACTGATCCAACCATTCTGTCTGGCAATTTGGAATCATGCTCAAAGGGCTATAACAGAATGCCTGCCCTTTGATCCAGCCATACCATTGTTGGGTTTGTACCCCAAAGAGATCATAGATAAACAGACTTGTACGAAAACATTTATAGCCCTGCTTTTTGTGGTGGCAAAAAACTGGAAAAGGAGGGTATGTTCTTCAATTGGGGAATGGCTGAACAAACTGTGGTATATGCGGGTGATGGAATACTATTGTTCTCAAAGGAATAATAAACTGGAGGAATTCCATGTGAACTGGAAAGATCTCCAGGAATTGATGCAGAGCGAAAGGAGCAGAGCTAGATACACTGTGATAAAATAGTATGTAATGGACTTCTGTACCAGCAGCAATGCAATGACACAGGACAATTCTGAGGGACTTATGGAAAAGAACGCTACCCATATTCAGAGGAAGAACTACAGGAGTGGAAACAGAAGAAAAACAATTGCTTGAACACAGGGGTTGATGCAGACATGACTGGGGATGTAGACTTGAAACTACCACACCAATGCAACTATCAACAATTTGGAAATAGGTCTTGATCAATGACACATGTTAAAAGCAGTGGAAATACGCATCAGCCATGGGGTGTGGGGGGAAGCTTGGGGGTGGGGGTGAAAGTGAAAGTAAGAGCATGAATTATGTAACCATGTTAACTTTTCTAAAAAATAAATATTAATAAATGTTTATTTAAAAAAAGATACAATATGTACATATAATTAAATACAAGATGAGTTGAGGTAGGAAAGAACACTAACCACTGGTGAGGAGTTGGGGGAGATATCAGAGAAGGCTTTGTGTAAAATAGCACCTGATTTGGACTTTGAAGGAATCCAGAGGTCTTAAGAGGTGGTGATGAAGAGAGGCTGCACTTCAGATGAAAAGATATGAAGACTGGAGATGGAATGTCAAGTTTGAGGAATGTCTAGTATGGGATGAAATATGTCAGGAATTAGACTGTGAAGGGTTACAAATATCACCTGAGCAGTATGTATTTTATCTCAGAGTCAATAGGGGGCTCCTAGAGCTTCTTGAGCAGGGAAGTGTTATGATCAGAACTGTCCTAGGACCTTCGGTTTAGCAGCTATATGAAGGATGGACTTAGAGAAAGCATAAAATAGAAACAAGAAGATTAATGAGGAGGGTGTGGCAATGGCAGGGGTGGGGCAGATAATTTTCAATTGAATCTAAAGCTTAGCACAGTGTCTGGCATATTGTAGGTACTTCATAAATGCTTGTTGACTTGATTTGAATGAATGTGAATATCAATGAAGGAGCAAATAATGAAGATTAAGCTAGAAATATGGCATGAGGGAAAATCTTTAGCCTTGACATTGTTCATAGAAGACTAACAAATAAGAAAACTATATATGTGGTTTGGCTCTTAAAAGTTACTTGAGAGGAGAAATGTCACGCTTGACCTGGAGTCAGGAAGACCTGGGTTCAAAATCCTTTGACACTTACTAGTTGTCTTGGTCCTGGGCACTTTATTTAATTTCCCTATTCTTCTGTTTCTTAATCAGTAAGGTGAGTGGATTGGATTCAGTGGCCATTAAGATTCTTCCATCTTGAAATCTATGGAACTATGATCATTGTATTTACAAATATCTATTAGGTGAATTATTTGGAAAAACTTATAATATGGAGATAATAATAGCATCTACCTCCCAGGGTTGTTGTGAGGATAAAATATTTGTAAAGCATTTTGTAAACATTAAGATACTCTGTAAATGCTAGCTAATTAAATAGAACTCTCTTTAAGTTGAATACACTGCCTTGGGAGAGTTAACCATCCCTGAAAGACTTTAGGAGGAACTTGGACATATAGGAGAGTTAGACAAGAGTTGTTTGGCTAGATATGGATTGGGCTATATGACCTTTGAGGTGTCATCCAACTCTGAGATCCTGGGGTGTTCAATTTTCAGATCTTCTGAGAAGCTTTCCCTGACCAACATAATTTTATCTGCATATTTCTGTTACTTTGAAGCATACATATGAACACAGTATATATATATATATATATATA
>NW_025389023.1:0-6967 GCF_016433145.1 Gracilinanus agilis | reverse complement strand
CTCTTTCTCTCTCTCTCTCTCTCTCTCTCTCTCTCTCTCTCTCTCTCTCTCTCTCTCTCTCTCTCTCTTTATCTTCCTCTCTCTCTCTCTAAATTGTGTTTAAAAAGATGATTATCAAATCCATGGTAACTTATGTGGTCTCTAAGAAAAAAATAGAGACAAAAGAGAGTTTAGGAAAAACCTATGAGGAAACTATATTTAATGGATGATAGATTAGCAAAGGAGACTAAGAAAGAATGGTTAGAGAGATAAGAAGAGAACTAGATGGAGTGCAGTATCAAAATGAATTAAAGAAGGCAGAGTAGCCAGGAAGAGAGGGTGGTTAGAAGTATTGATTGCCTCAGATAGAACTATGAGGATGAAGACTGAGATAAGGCCATTAAATCTTGAAATCAAGATGTCACTGGTAATTTTGGAAAGAGCTTTTTCAGGTACGTAGACTGCTCAGAAGCCAGGTTGTAGAAGGTGAAAAAGAGAATAAGAGGAATGGTGGTAGTCTAAGTTGATGTCTTTTTCAAAAAATGTACCTGAGAAGACAGATCTAGGACAACATGTTGTGTGTGTGTGTGTGTGTGTGTGTGTGTGTGTGTGTGTGTTTTCAATCCAAGGAGATTTACACATGTTTGTAGTTGGTGGGAAGTGATTGAAGATAGAGAGACAGACAAATTAATAATGGAGAGATTTTCTTGAGAACAGGGGAAGGGAGGGGATAAAAGGTGTTGGCCTTGGCAAAGAGAAGGTCCACTTCTTTATTAGAGATGAAAATAAAGGAGGAAATAATGGAGCATGGTGTCACTAGGCTATGAGGTAGAGGAAAGGAGAAGAAAGAACTCAGAAAATCCTCTCATTTTTCTTTGGTAAAGTAGAAACAAGGAATTCAGCTGAGAAATTAAAAGAATGGAAGCTGTTGGAAGTATAAGGAGAGAAATAAAGTTTTGGAATAGTCACTGTGTGGAGCAGGATAGAGAATAAATTAGGAAGTAGTAACATAATTTTCTTTCTGCATTGAGGACCCACTGGAGAATAGATGGAATAAATAAATAGATGGCAATGGACCTAGTCAGCAAGCTGCATGACCTCCCCCAGCTTTGTTCCGGAAGCAACAGGTGAGGAGAAGTATGGGATGCAAGTCATAGGATTAATCTAGGATTGGAGTCTGACAAGGCATAAGGGGTGATAGACAGTAAAAGGGAGCAAGCATTTCAAGAGTATAAAACAGTACGAATTCAACCAATTCATTAAAAGATTGAAATTGGGAATTATGGTCAGATTAACATTCTGTGGGATGAACAGGTTGAAAAAAAGGGTTTAGGAGAAATGAGGCATGCAGAAAGTTTGAATGATAGGAAATTGTGATTAGATAAAAGAATTATATAGTTTTTGATGAAAGTGGAAAGGAGGCAAACTTTCAGTAATAAGAAAATGATTATCCTGTCGTATTCTCCTTTGGTCAAAAGATATCTAGAGTATCACACTCAACATAGCTTTAGATTTCTAATTCTTCTTTCCTGGTGATCTGACCAAGCAGTGCTCATGGGTCCTGAGTAAGGATCCCCAAAATACCCGAAGTCAAATTGCCTCGGACATTTACTAGATGTATGACCCTGGGCAGTTCACTTATGTGTTCTTGGCCTTGAGTGGGACTTTATGGCTTTAAGGTCTCTTCTAGTTCTAAATCTATAGTCCTATGATCCCTGAAGTTAAGGAAAAATGGAATAACACTGACCTCTTCTCTGCTGATTCTGTTCTATGAAAGGTTGTTACTGTACATCAGGCTTTGGGACTTATTAATATGTAAAGAATATTGAGACCTTTGACCCATGTCTATTTACATATGTACATGCTTATGTTCCAAATAACAAATATGATTCAAATGATAAAACCTAACTTTATCATTATTTTTTGTTTATTTATAAAGTAAATATTTTAAGTAAGTAAATGGTTTTTTATTTATTTACATTTTTTAATTAAAAGAAAATTACAGATAAAAGATGCTATACCACTGTGAAAGGAAAATATTGCAATGTAATTAAAAAGACTCCTCAAAGTATAATTAGATTTGAAATTTAATTATGACTAGAATACTTCATCCTTATGCACACTGACACCTTGTTGATACATAACCTTTAATGTAATTTTATTGCATTTACACTAAGATCTTAATCTGTGGGCTAAATATAATCATCAGATTTCAAAGTATTGGAATTTAGCACAGAATATAATATACTATTTTGTGGAAAATGTTGAGTTTGAATTTGTATTTCAATTATAGCTGTATATCATTGATGCTTGTAGCTGTAAAACATGCTTATAAACTATTCAAGTTAGTGCAAAAGTAAATAACTCAAAGATGGAAAGCCTCCCTTTATTTATACGCCATAGAACAACTGTCTTACAAATAAAGAAGGATTTTAGGAATTAAGGGAAGTATATTAGTGAGAAAGGATAGAATGTCAAATATCATTTATTTGTAAAATTTTTGGTTAATCAATTACAACAACCTGACTAAAAATCTTCAATAGTCAGTCAGCCTTAGTTAAATATATGCTTTATATTAACATTATGGAAGCACTGGATACTTAGAAAACAATAACAATGACAGAAAGAGTGACTTAAGTACTAATAAAATGTTTCTCCTATATGTCAGGAGTAAACCAGTTTAAGAGATCTGATAGTTAAATTTTCAGTATGAGCATTTACACCTCAGAAATCAACATAAATGCTACAAATCAGGGTTTGATTCACTGTTTTATTGATTTCTGCACTTAAGAAAGTGATAGGGAAAATGTTAGTAATACAGATTAAACTAAAATGTGTAGACTTTTTTTTTGAGGAAGAGAGATGGTAGTTAAACATTTAACAATCTATCTCTGGTAAGTGCTTTCATTCAAAATTCAAAGCATATGCAGGCATACTGTGACTGTTTTCTGTTCACTTTCTGCATGTTGAAGAAAAGTCTTTTTATTGACTACTAAGCTAGACCTGAGTGTGCATAAAAAAGACTAATAGAGAAACTTGACATCTTTCTCTTTTCTTAGTATAGAATGAGACAAGAACTGCTGTCAGTCTTTGTGTAAGAAAAGAGTAAATGCCAATGGCTTACACTTCCACTTGGGTCTTCTCTGCTGTCCTTTTGAATTTCTTCTTTCTAATCCTGGATGAATGAGTATTGAAGATAAAAATGACCAGACTATGATGCCCTAAGGTGAGAAAAGCCATCAGTAATTTAGCGGCCAAGCCCCAAAAGGAGCCAATCCTGGAGAAAAACCTGCCTGCACAATCCCAATAGTGGATCCATCTGGAAGCCAAGATGCCATATTTGGCAAGCAAGGAAACAATTATCCGGGAACTATGCCATACCTAGAAGTATAATAGTTGGTAGGAGGAATGTTTGCATCATGCACTATAAATATGAGCTTGTTCTTCCCAGAGACTGAGATGGTAGAGAAAAGAATGTGCCCCTGATTTGGGGGTCATATATTTGTTCTTGACACATTTTCTTAGTACATAGACTTTTGCTAAAGCTAATTGATATTAATTACTTATTGTTGATATTGAATAGATAGCAACAGTTTAGGTGACATGGCAGATACTAACTGAGTGCACTAGCAAATGAGAATGGGGAAGAAATGTCTGATGATTAACTTTAGATGGAACACAGCGGATAGAGGCTCAAGCCAGTAATAGTTATAAAATCCCAAAGCTCCTCAGAGGTATGAAATGTTAGAGGGGAGACTGGGCGATAGCCTTGCTCTGGAACCAAATTCTCTAACTCTATTGGGGATAGGAATAATAGCTTCAGAATTTCACTATCCCAGTAAGTATTAGAGGCATGATGGAATGTAAATTTCCTTTATTCCATGTCCAGAATTCTATCTTTTATATAACATGGTCTTGTAGAATATTAGAACTTAGAGGAACTATAAAAACCATTTAGTCTAATGATGGTGCCCTTAATTCACAAATGGCAGAGGGGAGTAAGCTAAGGGATATTAGTACTGCCACTCAGACACCTGTTCAGTAGTCTTCTAAGAAGGAGATGAATATTTGTATAGCACTTACTATGTATGAAGGACTGGGCTAGGCACTTTTGTGAATATTATCTCATTTAATCTTCAAACAACCCTGCAACATAGGTGCTATCTTTATTCCTATTTTACAGTTGAATAAAATAAGGTAAACAGAGGTTAAATGATTTCCCAGGGTCACACAGTTACTAAGTATCTGAGGCTGCATTTAAACTTAGGTCTTCCTGACTAGTGGAGAAAGGGGGAAATGATGTGATGCCCTCTCTGCTGATGGGACTCTTAGAGACAGAGGAAGACTTTGACTTCAGAATACTAAATGGGACAGATTACATGTATAATCATTCTGAAAAGTAATACAGAATTATGCTAAAATGTCTATATGATACTATTAGACATATACTTAAAAGGGATTAAAATCAGAGAGGTCACATTGCAAAATATTCAAAGTAATTTCTGTGCTGGCAAAAAAAATGACAATAATAGATTCTTATTGATGGATGAATGGCTAAACAAATGTTTGTGGTATGTGAATGAAGTATTGGAGTGCTGTGGCACCTTAAGAATCTAAAAATATGCTGAATTCAGAGAATTATAGAAAGACATAAGACCAATGCAGAATGAAATGAGAACCAAGAAAATAATATACACAATGACTTCATCAATGTAATTGGAAAGAAAAAGAGGGACATTTTCTAAGTATAATAACCAAGTTTAGCTCAGAGGAAAGTTGAGAAAGTTCCTTTTTGGAGAAGTAAGTAATATAGAAGAATACTGAATGAATTGTCATAAATGCTCTTTGAGCTGGTAGTTTTCCAGCCCCCAAGGAGCTTCTAATCTAGTGATGGAAGACAACCACAAAAGAAAACTGGAAATGGAGGTACCTGGGATCTTGTTCCATCGAATTGGAACCAGGCAGAGCAATAGATGCAGAGTGGAGTGAGCTGAGGGTCCAGGTTTTACCCTCTATAACAGAAGGTTTTAGGAGGAGTTTCAGGGAGCTGGTATCCAGGTTTGACCTAACAGCTTGGGAGAGAGTAGAAGTGATGAATTCATCTGGGGTGAGGCATCTCATTCTATGCAGCTGAAACCAGGCAGAGAATAGGATGCAAAGTGGAGTGGAAGAAAGAAAGTTAGGGCAATATGGTCAATTTTAGTTTTGTAGAATTTGATGACAAAGATCCCAAAGTAGGATTTGGTCAGTTTAATTTTGTTGTAGTGTTTAAAACTTTTTAAACAATGGGAAGGAATGAAAATATTCTTCAGTCTCAATTTATAGTGCAATATCATGGTGTTTAAAGCACCTTCAATATCTGGCTCTTCAGTGAAGGAAATATTTCTGCTTAGTGAAGCGCTTTGTCCTAGTCAAAGTATTTGAGAATAAAAATCAAGCAGTCTGGGTAAATGGGTCATTTCCTTGACTGACAATTTAACAGTGACCACTGAGCCCTCCTCAGCGTATGGCTTTTCTCAGGAGAAGAGTATCTCTGGTTAACATTTGGCTGTTTTTCTGCTACACAAAAGCCTTATATCTTGGGTAAATTAGATCACACAGTTCCCAAATAGTATGATCAGAATGTACATTGTGGGAGCTGAACCAACTCAAGGACCATTCTTGAAGTACCCAGAGATGTATCCTGGAATACTCAAAAATGCTCTTTGTCATAAGGACTTTGGGGGTAATATAAGAGGACAGATGGAAAAATGTTTTTTTTTTCATCTTGTAAAATTGATACAGAATCAACTCTTGCCAAATTCATGGAGTAAGTGATATTCTATCTTTACTATCCTTGCTCTTCTCCTTTTAGTTTCCCCTTTCCTTTCTCTCGAACTTTTCTATTAATCCTTCCTTCCCCATTTTCCCTTTCTAGGCTGTCAGCTAATGTCCCTCCAGAGCACATTTAAAGTGTTGTCTCTCCTGGTGGTTTTGTGAGTAGCTCTTGAAAACTGAAGAGACTTCAAGGACCAAAAATCCTTAAATCTCTAAAAATGAAACTTCAGTCCTTGACCTTCCATGGGGGAAAGTATTTGTGGGGACAAGGAAGCCTTTCTGAGTAACTCTCAACTAATGTCAGTAGGGAAACTGCCTATACTTCTTAACTCGTAAGACCCATTTTTGTGTTGGTAGTTCCTTCCTTTTGAAATTGTTGTTCAGTTGTTTCAGTTGTCTGACTCTTTGTGACCACATTTGGGGTTTTCTTGGCAATGATACTGTAAGAAGGTTTATCATTTCCCTCTCCAACTCGTTTTACAAATGAGGAAATGGAAGTGACTTGCCCAGGGTCACAAAGCTTGTGTCTGAGACTAGATTTAAACTCTGCTCTTTTTTGACCCCAGCCTTAGAGCTCTATCTACTGTGCCACCTAGGTGCCCCTTTTGAAGTAATGGAAGAAATTAGGTACAAATTATGTCTTTCACAAAAATGTAGATTACTACAAGAAGGCATTTGTGGAACTCACCTGTTCTTATATAATGAACAAAAATTTAAAATGTGATTCTCTTTCTTCATCTTTCCCTCTCTTTCTCCCCCCCTCTCTCTTTGACTCTGTCTCTCTCTCTTTATATATTTCTCTCTCTCTCTCTCTCTATATATATATATATAGTATACACACATATACATTGCATTGGTAGTGATATTTATACATATAAATATCACTACCAATGCAATGTAAGTTAACAACAGTGCTATTATTTAATCACGAAATAGAGGCTCTGAGATAGAAAACTTTATATCACTGTACTTTTCACAGTTATTTCCATTTCACAATTGGGAATACTGACTGAGAGAAAGCTAAGTGACTAGTCTGAGGTCATATTAATAGTAAGTGTCAGAGTTAGGACTATACCACCCTATCAGTATAAGGTAAGATGAATGTTAAAGGAACACATTTATTTTGGACTTCTAAATTTGGTGGGAAATATAATAATATACTATATTATAA
>NW_025389022.1:0-7596 GCF_016433145.1 Gracilinanus agilis | reverse complement strand
TATATATATATATATATACACACTGTGCCAAGATAGCTAACAAAGCAGAGAGGTGTATCAGTGCCAAATCAAAGAACTGACAGATTCAATGTTTGAGCATGATAAGTTGGGACAAGCATTCTTAACTTGGGAATCCTTGTTTATTTGTTTCAAGAGTTTAGTATAGTGTCCAGCACAAAACAAGTGCATGATAAATGCTTATTGACTGTGTGAGTAGGAATAAAGGAGAACCAACCACTAATCAATGAATTCATGAGTGGAAGGAAGGAAGAAGGAAAAAAAGGAGGGAATGAAAGAAGAAAGAAAGAAGGGAGGGAAAAAAGAAAAAAAGGAGGTTAAGAGGGAAAAGGGAAGGAAAAAAGGAAGAATGAATGAATAGAAAAGCATTTTTTAAAAGTATTTACCATATGCATAGCACTGGGCTAAGCACTGGAGCTATAGATATAAAAACAAGGCAGTCTCTGGATTCAAAGGAGCTCACATTTTAATTGGGGAGACAACACATATAAGAGGTTTCAGCTGCAAGTCAGATGAAAAGGCCCAGTAGTCCTTAGGGTGCAGTAGCAAAGCAGATAGTAAAGTATCTTATTTAATGTTATTTCCATTGATAAAACCATATTTATTTCTTAATTTAAATAATTTCACAGGAAATTGGTAGCAAGAACTCGCTCTTTAGGTTTGTGAGAATCAATGAGAGCAGGCAAAGATAGGGTAGGTAACTGGATGTTGAATGGACAGTTAGATTTGAAGTCATGAATAGGCATAATTTTAAAAAAAGTTTTAAATTTTTTTCCAGATTACATGTCAGCACAATTTTCATCATTTATTTTCTGACATTTTGCTATTCATGTTCTCTCCCTCTCTGCCACCCCTCCCTCTTCCCCAAGATGGTAGGAAATATGATATAGATTGTATATGTGCTATTATGCAAAACATATTTCTGTGCTCATCATGTTGTGAAAGAAGACACATGTGGTTTATATGAGAGAACAATTCATGGAGGACATAAAGTGAAGAATGGCATGCTCCAATCTGCATTCAGATTTTGTCAGTTCCTTCATTAGCAGTGAATAGCCTTTTTTTGTCAGGGGTCCCTTGGAGTCCCTGGATTCTTACATTTCGGATAACAGTTAAGTCATTCACAGTTGATCATAGTACTTTATTGCTATTACTGTATCCACTGTTCTGGTTCTGCTCTCTTAGGTTTTCATCACTTCATGAAAGTCTTTCCAGGGTTTGTTTGATGTGATCATCTTGTTTGTCATTTCTTATGGTGAAATAGTATTCCACTGTAATCACACTACAACTTGGTCAGCCATTCCCCAGTTGATGGACATCCCTTCAGTTTCGAATTCTTTGCTAGCCCAAAAAGAGCTTCTAAATAATCATGAATTTTTAGGATTTAAGGGCTCTTTTTGTTTATAGGAAGTAAGGATTAATGTTGGATACATACAACAGGTGGTCTCCATCTTAAGCAAATCCAATAGAGGAAACAGATACATACAGTGAATGAACTGGAGAGATTAATTTGATTTACAGAGGGTTTTACAAAGGAATTCTTTTAGTTGCAGATTTCCTAATTTGTTAAAATATTTAATTGATTAAAAATCAACTTATGCACAATTTAAATTAAAATCTATAAAATATATTGGAGGCAGACTGACCTTGAGGACAGTGAGCTGGCCTAGCAGTAAGAAATGTTTGCATTCGGGACCTGCTTCGGAAAAGAGTATTTAGTTACAGACCAGGAAGATTCCTATTCTCTCTCTCTCTCTCTCTCTCTCTGTCTCTCTCTCTCTGTCTCTCTCTCTCTCTCTCTCTCTCTCTCTCTCTCTCTCTCTCTCTCCTTACAGACTAGATCTGCTCTGATAAAAGGAGTTCCCATAAGCCAGTTCCTCAAACTAATAAAATCATAAGCCTGGCTCAAAAAAAAAAAGAGGAAAGGCTGTTACAAAAAGTGAAGTGTGCTTCTATTTTAGTTTGTTATGGGAGATATTTATTATTAACTATGGACAGCATGTCAGATGTAATGAGAAAAGGATTTTTAGTCAGAAGAAATAGGTTTAAGTCTCAACACTGCCATTTTTTGCCTTTGTTCACATCTATAAGTCACTTAACATCTATGAGTTTCTTTATCTTTAAAATTCAGTTATTAATTCTTACTGACTTATTGCAAAGTGTTTTTAAAAATATTTAATTAAATAATGAATGGAAAGGGTTTTGTGAACATAAGATATAAAAATTTCAACATTAGTAAATCCAGGAAGCAAAGAGTTATTCAGTGTTTATTATATGCTAGTCTCTCTGATAGATGATTGTAATCTGATGAAGAATTTGAGTTTTGGTCTCTGTGTGTAGCTGAGGTAGAAATGAGGAATCAGTCATTGGAGGTGAGAAGTCTGAGGAACTTTGATGTTAGGGCACTTGATGGAACATAATAACATTGGTTGAAATTCCCTTGAATGAGGAATGGAACTGGGATGGTGAGGAGACTGACTCAGAATTTGAAAAAGAAGGGAAGATGCTCTTCAGCAAAAAGCAGCCACCAGGGTTTGGACCAGGTAGTAAGTTTAGATAGTGTGGGCATCACAAGTGGAGAATATGCTGAGTAATGGCAATACAAGTAGGTATAGTTGTGACAATGGAAATCAAGAAGAATGTTGACTTCAGTGAATTTATGGGGTATGAAAAAAAGGTGTAACTAGTATTGAAAAGGAAGAAGGAAGACCTAGTATTCAGTGTCATTTGGGCAAGCCAGGTGGAAGAAGTATGGGAAGAAAAAGGTCTAAAATGAATGAAAAAAAATAGAATGAGCACTGGAATTTCTTATAAAAGCTTCTACTTTGGGAAAGGATGTTTATTGGTGGGCTAGTGATAGATATAAAAGTAGTCAATTAATTGCTTTTTTAAATGGACAGAAAAAAACCCAGAAAGGGGCAAAAAGGGACAAAAAGAAATAGGGAATGTTACTAGTACTTCAAATTCAATGTATTTCTGACAAAAAGTATAGGGAACAGATCATAGTGTCTTATATAGTTCTTTTATTTGTCCTTTGTTTATTGGAATGCTTGTATTTACTAATTAATGAGTTCACAATAAAAATATAATTTAAAAGCAAAAATAAAAAAAGAGAATTTGTTCATTTTAAAGCGGGAATTGTAGAGACTATAATGGAGGGAGTAAGCAGCTGCATTGTGGAACATTATGGAGATATGATTGAAGTGAGAGGGGTTGTAAGAGTTGGTTGTTGCATTTTGGTAACCTGAGATTCTATGCCAGAGGAATGGAGAGAATAAAAAAGGGGTGGGAGTTTGCTAATCACAGGAGAATAAGTCTAGATATTGAAACTGTGAATCAAAGGGGCTCTCATGGTGATGTCAGGCGAATAGAATATTCTCTAGTTTCAAGTGACACTTTTGCCTACTCACCACTATATCTCAAGTGCTGTTATAGCTGTAGCTTGTGAGATCATACTACAGTGGTAAGAGTCCAAGACCTATTAGCAAAGAGAACTGGGTTCCTATTCCTTTTCTGATACTTTCTTGGTATGTGATCATAAGTAAATCATCCTCATTTTTCTATTTTGGAAAATAGAAATAATAGCACCAGTAATGTGTATCTCATCAAGTTGTTAGGTCAGTTATATGAAATTCTCAAACCAGAGAGCTAGGAAAATATTAAAGTGATAATTGTCAGCCATTGCTTTTGTTTCTATCTAAAATATCTACTTAATTTCATTTGAATATTCATATAAATCATTATTAGTTAGAATTATTCCATAAATAATAGTTTCATGCATGTTTCCTTTAGAACAGGCTATATACTGTTAATTATGTAGATCTTGAAAACTTCTGATAGAAAGTTACCACTTGTGGCAACTCATTTAATTAAAAAAATTTGTTGAATGCCTACCACATGCAAGATACCATCATTATGGTTTATATGTAAATCAGTCATGTTTAGCTAGCACAAGTAGTATAGGGGAAAGAACTCTGGGTTTAGACTGAGATGATCTAGCTTCAAATCTTGACTTACTTGGTAACTTTAGTCTAAACACTTCACCTGAATCTTAGTTCCCTAATCTGTAAAATTGGAATAATATGTACCTTTCCTATTTCTTAGAGGCATTACACATATTTTTTGTTTATTGGTTGGTCTTGTTTTTGTAAATGTCAAGTAAGACTGCATCTAAAAGGCTTTGCCATATGCCAGCTATTATTGCTACTTAAGGATAAAGTTTATTCTACTAATATAAAAGAAAAAGTTCTTGAGTTCAAATCCTTGAATGTGACCTTGGGAAAATCAGTTAGCCTCCCTGTACCCCTTATTTGGGGGAGTTGGATTGGATGAGATATGTTAAGGAACTTTTCAGGTTTATATCTACAACCCTAGTTAGTGCATTAAACTAATTTGCTCTTTAAAAAAAAAGAAAGATGACCAACTCAACAATAGGAAAAAATATATTCATTCACATTTTGATGAGTATTACCTGTTATTTTGCTGCCCAAATATTTTCCTGATTCAAAATCTGATTTTCTTGTGATTACTTAGGAATAAGAAAAATTGTCTGGATTCCTGAAAAGAGCCAACAGATAAGATGATATCACTTACCACAATCAGACCGATGAGCTATATAATGTGGGGATGCCTTGGTCCTTTTGCTTCTGTTTATGACTTTTTCTATGGTATTTAAGCAGAAATATATTGCAGCAATGAGAGACAATGGGATAATGGATAGTGTCCTAGAAATGGAATCAGGGAGGCTTGGGTTCAGATCCTGCTATTTACTGACTAGCTGGGTGGCCACAGGTAAGAAACTTAGTATCTGTCGTCCAGAGGCTGCTACCTAAGGCTTACCTAATAAAATACAGATGGTTTGCAAACTACTGAATGAATTAATTTAATATGTCCACATTGAATAAATATGAGCGTGACCTCCCTCATGATATATATTTTTAAAAAATTCCTCTAGGTTGCATCATTCCTTTCCTCTACCTTGAGTACACTTATTGGTAGCTTGGAAAAGTCATCAATTGTAGATCAGATATCTTCATCATTTTAAAGCCATTGAGATTTGGAGGTATCCTCATTACTATTTAAAATTTGATTTAGAAGAGCATCATTTTTAATAGAGGATTTTAAAGGCACGTATATCTAAGTCCAAGAAAATTTAGATTAACTTCATTTCCTCTGTTGCCTCTTAAACTCTGCCCAAGGTCTGAGATAATTCTAACAGGGGTGAGTAAACTACATCAACACTGTGTCCCAGTGTTCCTTCTCTCCTTGCCACCCTCCCCCACTCCCCAATTCCCTCCCCATTCCTGTAAATCCTTTGAAGGTTTTATTATTCGGGGTAGGAAGACTGGAGTGAAAGCTACAGAATGATTTAACACTGTGGGAACTTAATCAATAAGACTGTTGCCGAGAGCTCCCAGGAAAGGGTGTTGTTTTCCATCCAGATGATAATGAGGCAGAGTAGCAGCAACCTCTGGAGGAGGAATGCTAGAGCAGCGATTCTTTGGTGGTGCTTTTGCTGGTTGCTAATTAATAGTTTTGAGGCCAGTGGGGCACCTTTTGGCCTCTCTGACATTTGCAAGCTTTTCTGTGGCTTGTCCCACATGTCTCTCCACCATCAGGGGTCACTCTCAACTGGATTGGAGTCTGACAAGTCTAATTGGCTTGAATCTATGCAGATTTAAACATCTAGTCCTCATGCCAAAAATCTGATGTTTTCTCATGCTGTTTCTGTGTTCCTGGCATTATGGGAATGGTGCATGCCTGAATTATTATGTGCCAGCAGATCCCTCAGTTAGCATGTTAAAGAGCAATTAGCTGGAGGTGGTGGAAGAAGAAGTGGAAGGAACTTCAATGCCGTTTTCTTTCTTTCTTTTCTTTTTTTTAATGCCTTTTCCACTTTAAAAAATGTCAGACCACCGAGCATTGCTGGTTGAATAGTATGGTCCATTTTTTTCAAAAGCTAGGGCAATTTCTGTGCATTTTTTAAATGATTGCTTTGCAAAGAGAGACAGTGATTGGGCCATAGAAATCACCTAAATCCCCTTGATTCAGTTTCTTTGCTCCACCTCCTTTTCTTAGTCCTTCTGTTTGCTCTCTAATTCTTAAGTTCTCATCTTCCTTATACCCTGGCTCAGTGAACTTTCTCTTCTGGATCAACTTTTTCATTACTGCCAGATATACTATATAATGAACTCAGAACATCAATAACAACCACAATTGCTAGCATTTATATGGCACTTTAAAGTTTGCAAAGAGCTTTACTAACCCATCTCATTTGATTCTCACAACCACCTTGTGAAGCTGATGCTATTATTATCCCCAGTTTACAAATGAGGAAAACTGAGGCTGAAATAGGTTGTGTCTTTCTCAGGCTCACATATCTGGTATGGAATAATTCAGACACAGGTCCTTTTTTACTCTAAGTCCAGCCCTCTTATCTATTGCAACAAATTGCTTCCCTTAAAATAGAAAGATGAATTAATTTAATAGTTATTCCAGGTCTTTAGCATACTAAACCTCTGATTTCTATGAGATCAACTTCCTCCAGTGAGTTGTAAGGGTAATGCGAACTATATTACTATAGAGGTAGAATGTTTTTGGAATGATCTTGTGATTCAGTGGGTGTAGGAACCTCTCAATAAGGAAATTCCCTCTACTAACATAGACTAAGCTATCCTCTCCTATGTTCAGTTTGAGAGAGTTGCTTGAAGCACTGAAAAGTTAGGATGTGGCTCACATAGCTAATATGCAAAGGAAGTAGGACCGTAACCCCCTAGGTATTCCAGAGAAGGAGTTAATGTTTGTTCTTTAAAGCTTTACTACATGACATCTGATGTAGACATATGTAGAATATGTGAAAAGCTAATATGTAACAATAACTATGTGTAGATTTGTATCCAATATATATATACAATATAAATATTATATATATATATTCTTTACAGTTTTTGGGCATTTACAAATATATGGAGAAACAGCTAGGTGATACAGTAGATAAAGTGCCAGACCTGGAATCAGAAGAATCTTGGTTCAAATCTGCCCTCAGAGACTTTCTAGCTGCATAACTCCTGGCAAGTGGCTTAAACCCAATTACTTAGCTCTTGCCACTCTTCTGTCTTAGAATTGATACCAGGACAGAAGGTAAGGATTTACCTTACCTAAAATATTTTGACTATTCATGATCTTTTTTTTTTTGAAGCAAGATACTAGAAAAGTAAAGGAAATATTCCCATTCGGTACGAATGAGTTCTTGTGTGTGTTTAGAGAGGTGGTGTCAAGTTTGCAAGTTTCTAGTTTATGCAATAAATTAGACAGTTCAAGGAGTTGAGAGTACTTTTTTAAACATGTAAACGATCATTGTTGTTGCTATGAAACCATTATATATTACCTGATCTCTATTTTTTAAGTTCACATTCCTCACATTTTAATATTACTGATAAGCATGGTTTATAAAAGGTGGGAAAATGTTGATCCCAAAAGATGGTTATAGATATTTAAAGAATAAAATAACTTGATTCAGAAAGAAAATGCAAACCTTTCATTCTAACTTTCAACATTTATGGGGAGAATAAATTGTGG
>NW_025389021.1:0-6906 GCF_016433145.1 Gracilinanus agilis | reverse complement strand
AATGTTTATATAATTCTTATATGATTAAAATAAATCTATATACTAATTTTACATATTATATGGTGCATTTATTAATATAACATATTTATATAAATGTTTATATAGTATAGAAATATGATATTAACCATATATATGATCTAAATTCTATTATGTATATATGCATATGAATACATATGTACACATATATAATTTCTATTGAACAAACAGGTGTTTTATATATACAAATGTGAAGTGGTATGGTATAATGGACAGAGAGCTATCCTTGGAGACAGTGTGACCTGTGTTCAAATCCTACATCAGACATATACTGAGCAAGTCATATAACACCTTGGTGCTCCACCTAGAGACTAACTTTAAGAGAGAGTGATCTGACTGAGATATGTACTGGTAGAAGTTTGTATTCTAGGAGCAAATTGTACTAATTAAAAGAGGCAGTGTGCATATTGTAGAAATTCTGACTCTCGAATTAGGGCACTTTGATACTGGAAATTTGGGGACCCTTGAATCTTGAGTCTTAATATTCAGGTCCATGATATAAACTTCCTGTGGACGTTTAGAGGACTTGAAAACTACATTTCCCATGATTCTTCTTACGTAATACAGGTGGGCAGGAAGTGTGATTACGTAGTCAGAGGTATAAGACTCAGGACGTGATTGGGAGACTCTTTCCTGTGGAACAAGAGGTGGGCATTTGAATTAGATCTTAGCAGGCACGTGGCCTTCTTAATTACAAATATGGCTTTAAATAAAATATTAAATATTTTGAATATATCCATCTATATCAATATTATTTGGAACAACACTCAGGTTTAAATCTCATCTCCAAAGGTTACTAGCTGTAGAACTGAGGTGAGTCATTTACCCTCCCTTGTTCTCAATTTTGTTATCTGCAAAATAAGAGGGCTAGACTAAATAATTTCCAAGGTCTCCTCTACCTCTATGATCGCAAGTAAGTACCCTAAAGATAGTAGCCACATGAAGGTGTCAGCAAGATGCAAGATATATTTAGTTATTCTATCTTATGTCAAAACAAGTGGAGAAGAAAAAAGATATACTGTATGTAATAAACTTTACTTTTCATAAGAAGAATTAAATACCTCTTTAAAAGTAGGAATAAGGCTATCCTTCCCTTTAAAACTGTTTAATTATTAAATTTCACTGAAAATGTAGTAGACTAAATCATGTTATAAGTCTTACAATTCTATTAAAGGCAACTAACAATTTAAGTCCCTGATATCAAATGATATGATTTTATAGACCACAGCTCTATCAAAATATTTTAATCTAGATTGTCCACTTTTAGTGCAAATAACTCTTTAAAAGTGACTACTATTGTGAAGCTGCAAAAGAGAAAAAGCCCACTTGTATATATTTTACTTCCAACTATGAAAAAGAACATGTGTAATTCATTGAAAGAAACTACAAGGAAAGAATACCCAGTAGAAAAAGTACTTGAAGTTGAGCCAATTAAAGTTGCTGAAGTCAGGACAAGTTTTTTTTTTTAATTACAATAAATTTTAAACACAGAGAAGCTTCCCTATGGCCATAAAACAAATTAAAATATTCACAAGATTATTCCATCCTATGATAGTTAAGACAAAATATCTGAACTGAGACAAAAATCTCAGAATTGACCCAAAGAAGAGTCTCACAAGGAAGAAAGTAGCTATTGAAATGGTGGCTAATTTAACTTTAGTCTAATTTAGTCTTTCCCCACTTGTTTTTTCAAGGAATGATTCTCTTTAAAAGAGAGGTGGTAGAGATGTATTTGAAAATGAAAGTAATGGAGGCAGCTCTGAGGCTCAGTGGATTGAAATCCAGGCTCAGAGATAGAAGATCCTAGGTTCAAATCTGGCCTCAGACACTTCCCAGCTGTTTGACCTTGGGCACTAAGTCAGTCAACCCCCATTGCCTAGCCCTTACTGCTCTTCTGCCTTTGAAACAAAACACAGTATTACTTCTAAGGTGGAAGCAAGAGTTTAAAAAAAAAAAAGAAAGAAAGAAAATGAAGGTAACATAAAGCCAAAATATAGCAACCAAAACTTAAACAAAAAATAAAATTGATGTTGCTAGTTGAAAAAAATCCTCTCATTTTACTAGGAACAAATCTAATATTATAAATAATAATAGGAGAACTGAAAGCAAACAGTGCTGTAAGGCTGGCAAGGTGCTTTACATCCATTATTTCATTTGATACATAGAACAATCCTGTGTGGTAAATGCTATAGATATTATCTCCATCTTACAGATGATGACACTGAGACTAAGATAAAGCCATCTGGCCAAGGAAAGCTGGTCTAATTCAGGATCCAAATCCAAGTTGTTCCCTTGACTCCAAGCCCTGTACTCTTGAGAGTACACCTTGTGGCCTCTCCTAATAAGGTTTCACATTTGTTCAATGCTTTAAAGTTCACTAAGTACTTGACATGCATTTCAGTTTGATCAAGGCTCCAGGTGTTCTTACTACACATTCTGAAGTGAGAGGTTCAATTATTTACCCAGGCTCACAGAACTATCAAGTGCCTAAGTCAAAATCTGAACCCAGTCCTTCCTCACTCTAAGTTCATCACTCAGTATCAGAACATTTCAGTAATGGAAGGAATGCTACCTAATTCCACCTGTATCTGAGAGAGTCCCTGCTACAGCACTCTCAGCAAGTGCTATCCTTTAAACAGGAGATGAATCATTTGTTAAGGGAGGTCTTAAGCCAAATAAGACTGTAGACAGAAAAAGAGACTGAACAATTCAATTTATCAAATAGTTTTAAAATGTATTACACGGTGGTAAGCATTAGAGACACTAAGACTAATCAAGACAAAACAAAATACTCTTTAATCTGGTAGAAAGATAAGACAAATGTGCAGATAAATATAAAATAAACTATACAACGAGTAAATAGGAAAGGTTGGTTTGTTGTTATATGAGATATTTAAGGAAAGAAAAATCAGAAATAAATGAAGGAATAAGGAAAATTTCATGAAGAAACTGGCCTCTGAACACAAAGCCTTTTTCCATACAATTACTAAAATGCAATTTCTACAGCATAAATGTGATCATGCTTAATCAACTCCTGTAGCTCCCTATTACTTTTAAGATCAAATACAAACTCCTTTATTTGTACTTAAAGCCCTTCAAAACCTAATTCCAATATACCTTCCCAGCCTCACTGTCATATTCATTTTGGTGCAGTCAAACTGGACCCATAGCAAGAAAAGAGAATGTTGTTTGTTTGGGGATAGGGGGAGGGAGAGAAAGAATCCTCATCACTTTGCTGATTGATCACATAAGCCGAGCTTTGAAGAATGAGAAGGATTTCAGAAGGCAGAGATGATGGGGAAATCATTCCCATAGTACAAGGAATAGCATGTTCTAAGTAAGGACCAGCAGCTGGAAAAGTCAGGACAAGATATAGGAATATCCAAGAGTATGGCGGGGTTAGAACAGCAAGTACATGAGAGAAAAACACACAGTAAAAATGTAAAGGTAGCATGGAGCTATTCTCATGGCCAGGGGCTGGGCAAGAGTTCGAGAAGTAAGCCTAGGCCAGAAACTAACTCTTGTCTGAGTTATGTGGCTGAAGACTTGAAAGTCACAAAAACTATTTCTTTCTTGACCTTTGCTTGGGATGAAAAGTGGCAAAGTTCCAGGAGCTAATTAATTAGACTTACCCAAAATAAGGTACACTAGGGGCTTGATGAAAAGAAGACACACAAGTCATGGAGAAAAAATGAGCACAAGAAAAATTATTGTGACTGCTAAAAGATCTAAGGGAGTTGGGTTCTCAGATTGGGAAAGGAGACACTAAATAGAAGATGTGTTCCACTAATTTTAAGGTTTAATTTATATATGATAAAGCAGGCTTTATCATATTATGGTAGGGACTGGGTAGGGATGGGAAATAGGCATTGTGTGGGGCTCTATCTAATAATACCTCACACTGCCTCTCAAAACACATAAATAAGCACTAGTGTTATATGGCTCCTACTCATTAATTGAGGTTGTAATGGCTATATTTTAATTCAACATTCACTTCACCTCTTAGGTCATTCCTGTCTTCTCATACATGCCAATGGAAAGGAATAAAACTAAGACTGAGACAAAGTATCAAAATAAAAAAATAGAAAAGCATTATCCATTTTGGCCATAGTCAACAAACAAGCTAAATACCAGCCTCAAATTGCTTTCTTCTCTTAATCTTCCATTATGATAACAGAAGATCATTTAGCTATCATAAACTTGACTCACTCTTCCAATTTACATCATACTATAATACCTGGAAAGTATAAATGAGACTAAAGTTAAGTATAAGACAACTCTGAGATTCCTGGGGAAAAAAGTGTTTCTTTTCATATAAAAATAATAGCATTAAAACCTAGGAACCTTAATTTGGGCATGAAGAAAGCAGACTATTTCTATGATTAAGTTGTGAAGCCTATAGTTTATTTTTTCTCTTTTAAAGTAGGCTTCAAATATTTCAGTCGTTTTTCAATTATGTCTGACTCTTCATGATCCCATCTGAGGTTTTTTTGATAAAGATCCTGAAGTGGTTTGCCATTTCCTTCTTTAGCTTATTTGCCAGAATGAAGAAACTGAGGTAAACAGTAACTTACCCCAGTGTCACACAACTAGTATCTGAGGTCAGAGTTGAACTCAGGAAGATGAGCCTTCCTGACTTCAGCCTCAGCATTCTATCCACGGTACTACCTAGCTGACCTAAACATGCTTCAAATAAAACCCTTAATTAATTACTTACTTATCCTTCAGCTTAATTTTCCAAGCATTATGTACAATCTGGACCAATATTTTAAAGAAGATATCAAACAGAACTGGGCTGGAAAGTTAACAAACTTGAATTCATTTCAGAAATTGACTTCCATATTTGGATAGCACTTGTTCATTTTCCACAGTTTAATCTAGCAAACTCGATTCCCAGGTCTAACAAAGTAACGAGTAAATGCCAAGATTTCTGTTTGTTAGTCAGCTGGATCAACCAAGGAATGAGCATCTCTTTCTCTTAGCCCACCTTTAGTGCATATGCATGTGATGCTGCTTTCTTTCTCCAGTATATACATACACAACAAACACATACTTTCAAAGAAAAAAGGTGACAAAGGGTGCTTTAATAATTCAAATGCATGCTAAGTTCCAATTCCTTAGTCACTTCCAACAAAACATGGCTGCCTCCAAAATAAAATTCAAGATTGTCTAAACAATTCTACATATTTCCAAATGACTGCATTTCATTGCTTGACACTACAGAGAACATTTCAGCTTCCAAAGAACAGGAGAAACACTGCTTTTACATGTAGAAAAATGGAAAAGAATTTAAGAGACCAAAAAGGAGAGAAGTAGCAAGTCCTTTAGAGTCAAGAGCATTATGAGGAAGACAAAACTGGATCATGCTAACATAAAAGAGAGCATGGAGAAGAAGCCGAGCAAGGCTCTCTTTTCTTATATGGTCAGTACCTTTTCCTGGACACAGCTGGCGTACCCCAAGGAGAGGGGAGAGAAGACTCATTTGTCAGGCAAGGAGGGATCTGTTCTGCATGACTACAGGTAACAAAACAGACATGGGGGTTTAGAGGGGTTAGAAAATGGCATAAGAAGTCTGAGGTTAGTTAGTGTACAAAAATACCAGTAAAAGCTTAATAAAATCCACTTTTTATACTCAACAAGAACAACAAACAACATTACTATAATACACACACCACATGGAAAGGGAAGGCATGCATGGCACAGACAGATGTCTGTCACACAGAGCAATTGCACTGTACCTACCATATTTTCCATTTGCTATTGTGAGTATTGCATTTAATCAGACCTGCAATTTCATCAATGTAGGGAGCTCCTTATAAGGAACTTTTTTTTACCAAAGGAGATTGGCGAATTCCACGCAGGTTAAAGTATTAGACATGTCCCTGGAGGTTTCATCCCACTCTCTATTTACTATACTAAATCTATTAAGTCTAAATTCTCCTTTTTCCCAAATCATGCTAATAAATAAGCAATCTTATCAAGGAGAAGGGAAAAATTTAAGAAAAAAAGGAGGTTAAATCTGAGCATGAATGAACTCTAATGTAGTAGGTAAAGGCACAACAGTATTCTAAACACAAAGTCAACAACAGATGAATTATTTTTTCAAAAATACATTTGATTCACGCCTTTTATCCTTAAATCAAAGGCATTTCTGTATTTTTTAAGTGAAAGAAATGAAAAACTGACAGTAATTTTGTCATAACTGGGTTATTAACAAATTTAAACTAAGCAGTTTAAAGGTTCATCTTCATCTTAGAACTAATTATGAAGGCTTCTAATTAGCTAACAAATATATGTTCAAAATGAGGACATTTATCAAGATTATCTCATACTGATTATATAAGGAATAATGAGATGGTTCCTTTATTTTGCCAAATAAAACCATAACAACCATTTGGCAGATGGTGATAAATAGCTAGGAAAAGTAGCAATGTCATTCTTTTTGATATTTTTAGGAGATCTTAACTAGAGAGACAAGTTAAGAACTAGAATGTTTTAAAATATTTTACAGTTATTATATCTATTATAGTTATATAATTATAACTGTTAAACCTTTAACCTTTAAATTTAACATTCTTCTCAGAACATATATTTTTTGTATAATTTTTCAACATATAACAGGAATTTAGCATCTCATTTTAATAAGACATTAAAATGAAGAAATAGAATAATTTTTATGAAAATCATTTCCCATCTGCCAATAAGAATGATTAAGTTGAAATATGGTTCGCCTTTCAAAAATAATTTTGTTATCTCCTGTTTTCATGTCCCCTATTATACTAACTGTATCCTTCTCCTCACCCTTTCCTAGAGACTCAACCCTTACCAACCAATCTATCGGAAATATCTGACTATATATATATATATATA
>NW_025389020.1:0-1047 GCF_016433145.1 Gracilinanus agilis | reverse complement strand
CTCTCTCTCTCTCTCTCTCTCTCTCTCTCTCTCTCTCTCTCTTCTCACCCCCTCTCTTTCTCTCTCTCCTTTTCTCTCTTTGAGTGTGTACATAGGAGACTGGCCTGTAAATAGTCACCATAGGGAGAGAATGACTGATCAGTAACAGTCAAGGAGCTTGCCTTCTTTGAAATTGAGAGGTAAAAGTGAAAATGACCTTGATAAGATCACTTCTCTGAATGAAGAAGAGTAAACTGTGAAGTTGCCCAAAGTTTGATCCAGGAACCATCTCATTTCACATTTTTATAAAGGACCTAGAAGAAACTGAACAGAGCCTTCTCCAGATTCACAGACAGCACTCAAACTTTTTCAAACAGTGAAATGTCAAGCCAATAGGGAGTTGGCAAGATCTCACAGGATGGCACAAGTGGGCAGGAAAGTGGTAGATGAGCTTCAGTGCAGGGAATTATAAGTTGAGAAGTTTAGACATAAATAATCCTAACTATGCTTGTTGAATACAGAGCTATGCTCTCTTGGTTATGATGCAGGAAAAAAGGAACTTAAAGTTATTATATGTGTTTTTGAAAACCATAGCTCAATGTACACTTCCCTTGACCATGGTCCATTCTCAGCTTACTGTCTTGTCTCTTTCCTCTTACTCACTTCTAAACTTCTAAAAAGTGTGCTTAACATTTACAATCTCCACTTCCTAGCCACCCACACCATCCTCATCCCCCTGCAGCATGGCTTCTACCCCATCCCCACTCTACAGAAACTACTTTCTTAAAGGTCACCAATCATCTCCAAATTTCCAAATCCAAAGGCATCTTTTCAGTTTTCATTCTCCTTGATCTCTTTGAAGCATTTATCACTGCTCTTCACTTCTTTCTCCTTGATATCCTCTCCTTCCTTGGCTTTCATGTTATTTTTCTCTCTATATGGGTGATTTGTATTAAATGAATATTTCCAATTGATATATTTTTATTAAATTATCATTCAGATGAATATTTATCAAAATTAAATTTGTAAAAAAAAGAACTAGAGCAGAGATTATATATATATATATAT
>NW_025389019.1:0-6173 GCF_016433145.1 Gracilinanus agilis | reverse complement strand
GAGCAAGGGAAGGGAGGGCAGGGCTAGGATGGGACGCAGCCCGGCCCGCCCAGCCCTCTGGCCTCGGGCGGGGAGCGGCGGGAACAAGACATTCCCTGCCTGGGGACGCAGGAGGGGAGGGGAGCGGGTGGGGCTCCTCTGCTGCCCCCGGGGGCGGGCGAGAGGATCTGGGCACCCCGCCCCCTGCTTGCTCCTCGGACCCCGTGACTCAGCGCAGGGAACTGGGCGGAGGGGCAGCGAGGAGCCGCCTTCCCTTCTGCCCCAGTTTCCCACTCTTGCTGGCCCCCCAGTCTTTCCTTCCCTGCAATCTCCCACTCAACCTCCTCCACTTCCACGGTCTATTCCTCACCGCGATCCCCCCACCCCCTCCAACTTTTGCATAATTCACCGACAGGAAAAGGGGAACAGAAACCAGGAAGGAGGGGTCGGGAAAGGAGGGGCAGCCTCCCCCACCCCATACACACAGCCCTACCCCTAGGGTGGGTGGGGCAAGGATTTGGTCCCGTACCCCTCACCCCCTAAAAACCCGCATAGCCGAAAAGGGAACCCCACCCCCTACAAATCAAATATATTATTGCTTCTAGATCCCTGGGAAGAGCCAGGGTTTGGGGAGGGGGGGACCCCACCTTTACAATAGAGCTGTGTGTATGTGTTTGTCTATAGATATATGTGCATACATATATCTATAGACACACACAACAGATATTTTATATATATATATATACACACACACACACACACACATATATGTACATATGTGTATATATATATTATCACCCCTTGGTGGGAGGCAGTCTGCCCCAGTCTGGGGGAGAGCCCAAACTTTTTCCCTGTATGTGGGACTAGCCCAGAACTGCCAGGGTACACAAGAGGGAGGGGCTGAGTCTAGTAGCCCGGGAGCCACGGTACCCCCCATCCGAAGTCAGTCTCCAGAGCCCTCATATTCCTTGGCATTGGCGCCCACCCTGCGACTCCACCCTTGTCCAGCTCCTTTTCCCATTTAAGAAGACTCCATGGCACCCTCAGCCTGGGGTGTAGTTGGTGCCCCCTCCTCCTCCTCTTCCTCAGGAGGCCCCAGGGGTGGGGGGGGAGGCCCAGCCCTGACCGGCTGCTCCCAGAAACGGGCCAGAGAGAGGCGGAAGTCATCCAGGTGCCCATTGGAAAGGTCAAGGCCAGGGCCAGCTGGGGTGGGCGCCTGAGGTGGGGGATAGTGGGGGGGCGCATCATCTTTTCTTCTTCTTCGGGTTCGGACCTCCAGGCAGTTCTGGCCCTTCAGGTGGCGCTGCAGGTGGTCCTCCTTGGCGAAGGCCTTGTGGCACAGGTGGCATTCAAAAGGCCGGTCGCCTGTGTGCAGGTGCATGTGGTTCTTGAGGTCATAGCTGTGGAGGAAGCGCGCTGGGCAGTGTGGGCACGAGTATGGCCGCTCACCAGTGTGCTTTCTCATGTGGATCTTCAGCTTGTCATTTCTGGGGGAAGGGGGGAGAGGACAAGAAAATAAGGACTTGCAGGTGGGTCTAAGCCTAGGAAAAAGGGCCTGTGATCTGTACCCAGGCCTAACTAACCCGGTTTCTGTAGGTGTCCATCTCTCCCCCTCACCCCATTCCCACTTCTGCTTCCAGCCCTTCTCTCATCCTCATCCTTGCAGCTGTGTCCTCAGGCACTGGGCTTCCTTTGTTTCTCTCTTATTTGGGCATCATTTTGTTCCTACCTGCCTATAGGACTTCTCTTATTCACTGAAAGCCAATGTCCTCCATCTGGCCCCACATCCTTTCACTTGTAGCCCTCCCTACTTTTAGCCTTCTTTTCACCACCCCCTTTACTCTCCCTATCTTGCCACCTCCCTCAGCATTTCTAGGCTCTTTCCTTGGCTCCAGCTGTACTCTTGGTTGGGGCTTCCACCCAGGGGTGGTTCTCCTCCCAGGCCCTTAGTGGTATGGCACTCTCCTTTACACCACACCCCCTGCCCCCCTGAAAAGCTGGTTGTCCTCTCACCTGGTGAACCTGACGCCACAGACCTCGCAGGCAAAGGGCTTCTCACCAGTGTGGGTCCGCATGTGTCGGGGCAGCTTGCCTGCCCCATGAATGATCTTGTGGCAAACCGGGCATTCTTGGGGCATCTGGGAACGACGCTTGCGTACCAGCTTGTCCTGGCCATCTATCCCCGGTGTGAGGGCTTCATGATTCAGGGAATTCAGATAGGCCATCAGGTCAGGGTCAATGGCGTCCTCATCGGAGCCCAACTCTTCTGGGGACAGAGGGGGGGCCCCACTCTGAGGCAGCCCGTAGGCAGGTGGGTACACTAGGTCTTCCTCTTCTTCCTCCCCCTCATATCCTTCATAGCCCAGGTGCCCCTCCGGGGGTGACCTGGCCCCACCAGGGGGGCTGTAGCCATCTCCTACCCCGATTGCACTTGCTGCCTCTTCCTCCTCTGGGTAGGTAAAGGAGGGGGGATGCATGGCAGCCACATCAGACACCAGATGGTTGGTTTGAGGCCTCTTTGTCTGTAAAAAGGCTTTTCGGGGCTTTCGGCTCCGTCGGGGAACAGGCCGTGTGGGGGGTGGGGGAGGTGGAAGCGGGGCCTGTAGGGGACTGTCATCGCCATTGGGCACCCGAGAACCCACGGTGGCAAAGGCCTCCAGGTACTGGCGGGCTCTCTCACAGTCATCTTCGTCGGGCCCGGGGGCCTCCAGCCCACTCCCCTGCAGGATCTCGACACAGGCAGCGATGACGCAGGGGATCTCCAGCAGGCGGGCTGCCTGGAGGACCGCGGGCATGTTGGCGCTGCTGGTGGTGAGGGTGGCCGTGTAGGCAAACTCCAGCAAGGCTCCCAGGGCTTCGGGTCCCACAAAGTCCAGTTCACACACACCGGCCCCCGGGGAGGTAGCTGCTCCGCCGCTGGCACCTGTGCCCCCACCCCCCTCAGTGAAGAGTTTCTTAAAGTAGTGACTGCAGGCAGCCAGCACAGCCCGATGGGTTCGGTACTCTAGGCCTTGGGTTCGAATGGTGAGATCACACAGCTGGCCCAGCTGGCGCTGCTCATTTAGACAGCTGAGGAGCTCACTGCTGTGATCCGGGAAGGGAATCCCAATGAGATCATCTTCGGGGCTCCCCATCCTCACCTGCAGAGACCATGGAAAGCCAGGGTTAATAAGAGGGAAGTTGGCATTTGGAGGGAAGGAAAGTAGGGGGTATGTCTTCAGTGGAACCAAATCTTTACCTGACCTAACAGCCTCAGAATTGCACTACCTCTGCCTTCCAGAAATTATCTTTTGAGAATCCCAGTGGAAAGAATACTGGACAAAGAATACCTGGGGGTAGCTAGGTGGCTCAATGAATAGAGCCAGGGCTGGGGACAGGGGATGGGGGTAAGGTGTCCTGGGTTCAAATCTAGCCTCAGACACTTCCTAGCTCTGTGACCCTGGGCAAGTCACTTAATCTCCATTGCCTAGCCCTTACCACTCTTCTGCCCTGGAACCAATAATCCCAATTGCACTAGCCCTTACCCTCTCTTCTGCCATGGAACCAATACACAGCATTGATTGATTCTAAGACGGTAAGGGGTTAAAAAAAAAAAAAAAAGACCTGGAATCCAGCCCCAGTTCCACCACTAATTACAATGTGACCTTGGGCAAGTCACTAAACTTCAGTTTTCTCTGAAGGAACCTGAAGTTAATCCAGCCCTCTCATTTTACAGATGTGGGAAACAGAGGTGCAGAAAGGTTGTGTGACCCATTCAGAATGCTCCTGGTGGTGAGCCCCAGAGCCTTAGTTTTGAGCCCAGGTCCTTCGACTCTAGATCCCAGGACTTTACCCAGGGCTGGGTGTCTGCCTGGGTGATTTCTAAACTCCTTCCAGCTCTAACATTCTACAGTGGCGTGATGTCTGCTGTCTGAGCCTCAGTTCCTCCCGCTGCCTCCCCTACCCCTGTCCTGGCTGCTTTAGATGAGCCGGACACAAAAGAACGTCCTCCAAAGGCATCCCAAATGGAGTACATTCCTGCCCTCATCTTTCTCCCTCAACCAGGTTCTCCCCATCTGGAGTGCCCCTCCCTATCTAGTGGACGGGAAATGTGCAGCTCCCAGGGGCCCCCTACATCCTCTCCCCCCCTCCAACAATGGGGCCCGGGGAACAGCCACCAAGGGCGCTGGGGTGTCTCTGGTGCTTCCTGCCCAGAAGATAAGCATCTTGCCCGACCCCTCCCCCACTGACAATAGGCGAGGCTCCACCCTCCTACCCCCTCCTCACAGATTCCTTCCCTCCTCCCCCATTCCCAGATCTGCCTGAGGAGCCCCTGGAAGCATGGGCACCAACTGGAGCCTCCGAGCCTCTTCCCCTTTCTCCTACTCTGGTGTCGGGCATGGACGGGGCCCAGAGCATTTTCCCCCTGGCGAAGGGGGGAGCACGCAGAAGGGAGGTGGGATGGTGATGGCTCGTGGGGTCCGGCGGAGGGTGCCAAGGAAGCCAAGGAATCGAGGGGGAGGCTTTGGTCTGTGGGGTGCACCATTCTGGGCCTCTCACCAGTCAGGTAGAAAGGTATGCCAGATCTTGCGTTATCCAGATATTTATGGCTCCCAGAGCGCTTTCCTCCCAGAAACCCTGGGCTGCAGGTTGCATAAGGATTATGATCCCAATTTTGAAACTGGGGCCCAGAGAGGCAAGGTGACTCGCCTAGAGTCATACCACAGAGCCCCACTCAGTGCGACTCCCAATTCAAGGCTCTTTCCACTCTTCCGGCCGCCTTCTCAAGTGGGGAAGGGGGGAATCCCTGACCTTGCCCGAGAAAGAGCTCTCCGCCTGGTAGCACGGGCACGGAAAAAGGGCCGGGCCTCGGGAGGCCTGGGCACGAGTGCCAGCCTTGCCACCACCACCTCCCCGTGTGACCTTGGGCACGTCAATTCCCCTCATCTGCCAATGAAGGCCTTGTGGCAGCCAGGCCAAGGTCCCTTCCAACTCCATATTTTATGCCTCTGTTACCTCTGCCACTCCCACAGCAGCTGCCCAGCCCTGGCCGGCCATGGGGACTGGGTTATTTGGGGGAGGGGGGAAATAAGGCGGGGCCCCAAGTTTCCTCATTAAGATACAAGAGCAGCATTGTGTCTCTGTGCCGGCTCTCCTGTGCACCTCCTTGATTGCAAAGCCCAGAGGACGGCTCCCCCGCCCCCAAGCCTTGAGCAAGCAGCTGCCCACATGTGTTTCTGGGGGTAAGGGAGTGCTGGCTGCACCCTAGCATCCAGAGGCACCCCCAACCTAACCCCCAGGAATGGAGCATCCGGGAGGCCCTCTCCTGGAAACGGTTCTTGGGGCCGGGTGCCACTAGGGCTGCAGAAGCAGAAAATCCCCCCAAGCTGAGGGGGGCCCCCCCATTGGGCAGCTCAGCAGGGACCCCAGGCTTCCACTCCCCGGGGAGGAGGAAGAGAGGGAGGGGCCGTCCCGGTTGTCCATTGGCGTGTGCTGGGGCACCGGCAGGCATGTGGCTCTTTCCACTCCCTTTCAGCCCTCTCCTGTCCACCCCCCCCCTTCCCTGGGCTCAGCCCTCCCTCCTTCTCCCACCCCAGGGCCAATCTCCTTGGCAACCTGGTGTGGCGGGGGTGCTGATTGGCTGACCCCGCTGTCAGGTCACGGCGAAGCCTGGTTCACCACGCAGCTCTCACAGGCACAGGCAAGGGTGGGTGTTTAACTCCTTAATGCCACACCGATGCCCATTCCAAAGGGTAGCAGTTAGAGGAGGGGGACAGGCTAGGGAGCAAGACCCAGACCACCTCTAGGGAGATTTCCCCCAGGACCCTGGCACCTAGCTGAGTGACACCTGGAGCTAGGCTGGTGCCAATCAGGTTAAGGGGGCATAGTCCCAGCCTCCAGGAGGTGTATAGGGCCATTGGAGACCTTTCTTTCTCCTGGGGCGGGGTGTTGGTGCCAGTGTGCCCACTCCCCCTCGGGCAACCTGCCCACCTCTCCATCCAAGAGCGCCCAGCCCCCAACGCCCCATGAGGGCGGCCCCATCCCCACCCTGCCTGGCATGCCCCCTCTTGCTAAGACCTCGTGGGCATGGACGGGTGTGGTGGTAGTTGGGGGGTGGGGAGGGCAGCTGTGCTGGGGGTGCCAGGGAACCAGGCGAGGTCTGTTTGGTCTGTTTGCCTTGGGGGGGACGGGAAGCTGGGGGCCCCGCCCCACTC
>NW_025389018.1:0-12770 GCF_016433145.1 Gracilinanus agilis | reverse complement strand
CCTGCTATTCTCCCCCTCTTTCCCATCCCCCATGCCATCTTAGATTATTTAGTGTTCCACCCTCACCCTGTGAATTATTCTTCTGATTACTATAATAGTGAATATTATAATAGTGAATAGAGTTCACTACAGAGAATTATACATAACATTTCTCTACATAGGAATACAGATAATTAGATCTCACTGAGGCCCTTAAAAAGGCAAATTTAAAAATTATAAGTTTTCTTTCTTTCCCCTCTGTATCTTATTTACCTTTTCAGGTTTCTCTCGATTTTTGTGGTTGGATATCAAACTTTCCATTTAGCCCCGGTCTTTTCTGTGCAAATACCTGGAATTCTTCAATTTTGCTGAATGCCCATACTTTCCCTTGGAAATATATAGTCAATTTTGATGGGTAGTTGATCCGTGGTTGCAGGCCCAGCTCTCTTGCCTTTCTGAATATTGTATTCCACGCCTTGCGGTCTTTTAGTGTTGAGGCTGCCAGATCCTGTGTGATCCTGATTGTTGCTCCTTGATATTTGAATTGTTTCTTTCTGGCTTCTTGTAAGATTTTTTCTTTTGCTTGGAAACTCTTGAATTTTGCAATGATATTTCTTGGTGTTTTCCTTTCTTGATCGAATGCCGCAGGTGTTCTATGAATCCTTTCAATGTCTATATTGCCCTCTTGTTGTAGGACTTCAGGGCAATTTTGCTGAATTATTTCTGTTAGTATAGAGTCCAGGTTTTTATTAATTTCTGGTTTTTCTGGAAGACCAATTATTCTCAAATTGTCTCTTCTAGACCGGTTTTCTTGGTCTGTCACTCTCTCATTGAGATATTTCATGTTTCCTTCTTTTTTTTCAGTCTTTTGGCTTTGTTTTATTTGTTCTTGTTGTCTTGAGAGATCATTAGTTTCTACTTGCTCAATTCTAGCCTTTAGGGATTGATTTTCGGCTATAATCTTTCGGTTTTTGGTCATAATCTTCTGGTTTTCGGCCATAATCTTCTGGTATTCCTTTTCAATCTGGTCATTTCTTGTGTTCAATTTGCTTATCAGTTCATTTGGTTTCTGAGCCTCGCTTTCCAGTTGCAAGATTCTACCTTTTAAACTGTTATTTTCTTGCCAGATCTCTTCCATTTTCCTCAAAATCTCAGTTTTGAACTCTTCCATAGCTTGTGAGAAGTTTTCCTTATTTGGGGAGGGTCTGGATGGTTGTTTGTTCTCCTCCTCTGTTTGCTCGGTTGTCTGGATTTTCTCTGTGTAAAAGCTGTCGAGTGTTAAAGACTTCTTTTTTTTGTTATTATTCTTTCTCTTCTGAACTTCCTGTGACTGATTAGCCATCATTAGCCCAGCAGCTTCTCAGGTTTATCCTCGCGCTCAGTGTCTGTCAGAGATCTATTGGCTCCTGAGGTCTGAGTTCTGGTTTTTTCCCAAGGTCAAGCCCCCTGGTGGATTCCCTTGCTTGATCCTCTGCAGGAGGTTCCTTTACAAGTCTCAGGGAGCTACTTCCACAGTCGTATACCCGTCTGCACTGGTTCCCCACTTAGGCTTTAGTTCCTGGTTGTGTCTGCCTCCACCCACGCCTCTGCTCAGCCGGCACTCTGCGCCCAGCGTCCTGCTCCTGCGCGTGCTCAGATTTCGCGTGCGTTTTTGACTTAATGGGGTCCTAAGTCTTGCTGCTCTCAGGAACAGGTCCCGGAGCTGCCGATGACTTGATGGGTGCCCCAAACTTGCTCTATTTCTTTTTAGCTGGGTTCGGAGCTATAGGTGAGTGTGGAGGGGGTGGGGGTGGGGCGGTTGCTCAGCCCGCGATTGAGTGAGAGCCCTTTATAGCCTGGAAATGTCTCGATTCCACGTACCTTCCACGCTGTGCCCTGTTGTGGGGTTCCTCCGTTCGTCTGGACTTGTTTTTATGTCCCCTTGAGGAGTTTTGTGTGTTTTGGTCAGGAGAGGTTAAGAGCTGCTTCTTACTCTGCCGCCATCTTAACCCGGAACTCCGATACCTAGGTTTTTAACCTGGATGATTGGGAGGAAAGTAATGCCCTCTCAGCAGTAGCAGGGAAGCTGGTAAGAAAAAAAAAGACTTTGGAGAGAAAAATATTGAGTTCTGCTTTGGATCTGTTAAGTAGAAGATATGTTCAGACATCCAGTCTGAGATGTTTAATAGGCAGTTAAGGATTTGAGACTAGGGGTCAGAAAAGAGTTTAGAACCAGATAAATAAATCTGAGAATCATCTACTTAGAGATAGTAATTTAATCCATCCAATTCTTCCAGATGAGACTAGTCCTGGTCCCCATCTATCTATCCTCTGGCAGATAATATATCCTATCCCCAAACTACTTTGTGTTCAGTTTATGTAACTTGTATACATACATAATATTTGTATACATACATGAACACACATATTTATATAATTTATGCATAAATATACATTCACATATAACATGTGTATGTATACATATATGGGGAGCCAACACATATGTGTTCTGGCAACTATGAGAAATGAGTTAAAATAAGTAAAACTCACAAAGTAAATTCTTGATGAGCCCCAGGGTACAAATATGTGTGCTTATGATATTATTACTAAACTAGCCATAAATGGCTGATCTAGCTTCCTGATCTAATGGGACTAATTCCCAGTTAAGTAGCTTCTATATCTGGATTCAATTCATGGCCAGCCATCATGCCTCCAGAGTTCTACACTAACTTTGCTAGTTTAGGAATATCCCTATCAATGGCACCTACTTATTTTTATAACTAGCAGAGGCTGTGAAGTGGATGGGACACTGAGTCACTTTTTATATAGAGATTTCAATTTCACATGAGAATCTAAGTCAAGATTTTCCAGCCTTGAAATGTCACTAAAGTATGGGCCTAGAGAAATATTTAAATTTTTTAAGTCAATGTCATAGTTGCTTCCCAGAGGCAACATAATATACTAGAAACACCGGACTTAGCATCAGATCCTCTGAGTTTGAATTTGAGCAGTACTCTTTCTTGCTATTTGTATGATCATGATAAAGTCATTTCCCTCCACCTGACATACTTCATCTTGAAATGAAATGAAGGGACTAGAATAGATTTAAGTTCCATGCCATGTCTAAATCCTGAGATCCTGTGATTACCCAGGCTTTCCTACAAACTCTTTATGTATCCCCATTTGAAGTAAATATTGTGCTAAAGGGATCTAAGCTGGCATTTCTGGTGTTCTCTGATTTTTTAAAACAATTTTATATATGCTTCTATTTGAAGCATTTGATTTTTTTAAGTGTTTCAGTAACGTGATCTAGGAAAGTGCCATAAATTTGGCTAATGTTCAAGGGATATCCCCACTACAAATGCATCCTTCATATCCTACTATAATTAATAATTCAGCACATGAGCTCTTTGGAAGTCTCCTATCACTTCCTTACAGCTTAACTAAACTGATTGGGCTCTGTCTAATTTAGCTATTGGTTTCATTTTGTTTTTTGTTTTTTTCCATGGAGACATAGAATCTCAAAGGTGAAAAGGATGTCAGAGCCTGTCTCATCCCAATTATATTCAAAAAGGAATCCCCTCTCTGATATTCTTGGTGCATGGCCTTCCAACTGATACAGAAATATTTCTAGCAATGGGAACCCAAATACATGTGATATAACCCATTCCATAATGAGACAACATTAATCTTAAGAAGTTTGTTTTCTGTCATCAAAGAGAAACTTGCTTTTCTGACATTTTTATGCCTCTGCCCCACTCCTGTTCCTACTTCTGCCCAAGCCCAGGAATTCTAGTAGGCCAGCTCTAATCAATCTTACTTATGGAAACTTTTCAGATACTTGAAACCTATAAAAATGTCCTTACATTTTCTCTTCTTCACAACAAACAATCCCAGTATCTTCAATTTATCTCCATATAGAATAACCTCTATCACAATTACCATACTGATAACTTATCAAAGGCCATCTAAAATATGATTCATAGAACTCAATGTAATATTCAAAATCTGGCCTAACTTGGTTAAAATACAGAGAGACTATTACCTCCATTTCTATGAATACTCTGAATTTGGAAATTTAGTCAATGTTCAACATAGTTTTTTAGGGGTGTTTTTATCTGTCAGTTTGTTCTATCTGCCCACTAGTTCCAAGTCTCTTTCTCATGACTTTTTGTTTAGCTATATCTGCCTCAATCTATACTTTTAATCATTAAAAAAAGCCTCAGTGTCACATGAAAAGTCCCACTGTCAGGGAGATATGAGAACTGAGAAGTTGTCTCAGTTTAAAAATAACTACATGTATAATGATGATCAAGTCACTTTTACTTCTGTGGGCCACAGGATTTTCTCAATCTTAAAGATACAACTTGTAATGCAAAAGTTGCAAGAGAGGGTTTTGCTCTTGCAGGGGGCCAACTAAAAATTTCTGGCAGTTAGAAGCCTTAGAATTCTGAAAGAGTTCAGTTGGTCCCTGACGCTTGAGCAGAGTGCAAGGACTAACCAGAGCTCTGCTTGACTTTCAGTTTGCTTTGGCCTGTGCCTTGTCTTTGGATAATTTGTACCTAGCTAATTTCTCTGAACCTCTCCCTGACCTTCTCCATACTATTTCCCTCTTTTCCCTGCCTGTTTTCCTGGGGCTCTGGGAGGCAGGGTGGCTTTTGGATTTTTAGTGAAAAGACTTTGTGGGTTTAGTTTTCCCCAATAGGCATATAGGACATCCCTGAAGTCAAACTATCCCTTTAGTATACCCTCTACCTTAAAAGTAGCCAAATCTTCCCAGGCTGAGAGAGCAGGTTCTCTCTTAGTCTAACCCATTCCTGAGACCCTCCCCCACCTTGAGTTTCTCCATAGCAGTCGTCAGAAATCCTTAACCCCTCTCTCCTTGAAAACAATCCTGAAACATTAATAAAACCTTTGGTTACCTAATCAAACCCTCTGGAGAATCTTTGTATTGAAGAAACTAGGAAAGGGAGAAGGAGAAAGAATAATTCTCTTTTATTTCTTGAGGGAAACTGGAGGCATCCATCTTGGGAGGAAATAGTTGCCCAACACTTCCTCCTGAATCCCTTCAATTTCACTGACAGGGAGTAGCCTTGTGATTCCTCATTTGAGGACTTGAGAAACTGACAAGAAAGCCCTCAAGTCAGATTCAAACCACTTCTGTCTGGCCCAATTCTTGTGTCTGTAAAAGTACCTTTCCTGCCTGGAAGGGTTCAGGCTATTTCCCCAATATCCTCTGTCTCTAGCCTGGGTGTCTAGTCTGTGTCAGCTGCCTCTCCTAAACACCTCACCCTGTACCCTTACCATCCTAATACCACCTTGTCCATTCCTCCCTAAACTCAGCCATCCCTTTCATTCCTCTCCTATTACCTCAATCACCTTTACCCCTCCATCACTCAGCAAGGGAAGGAGATCACCCCCAACTTTAGTGTACCCCCCTTATTATCCATCACAATCTCAACCTTCCACAAAAAAAAAGTTATTCATAGATTCTTAGATAATTATTTGGTAATCAGAGCTACAAAGAACTGAAAAAAATCATTTATCTGAACCTCCCCATTTTTTTCAAAAAGGAACACTGTTGGAAATGATTACCTAAAGTCACTAAGCAAGTTAACCAGTTAAAACAAGAGAAATTTGAGAGATAACACCCAAGTATTTGGAATCTTTTCATTTAAAAATCCACTTAGTTTCAAAATATTCAGAATTTTAAAAATAAAAATAGTAGGTAGATTATATAAGTTAAACACATATGCCTTATTTTCCTTAGTTCATGTATGTCAGTCTTATGATACTTGATAGATCTTCTTTAAGGGTAAGGATCAACTCCCCTAGAAAACAGTTGCTTCCAGTTCAAGCTACACTATAGATCCATATACTATGGAGTACAGAATACACGTATGTACATATATGTATGTACGCATATATAATATACTTATAAGCCCCCATCAATGTGCTCAACTTTAGTAGTAAAACAGAGGAAGCAATTAATATAGAGTAAAAACATTTAATAAAAATATGCAATTTTTAAAATTAGCATCAAAATATTTCCCTGATAAATCTGAGGTGCATTCTTCCATGTAGATACAAAAAATCGACAGAAAGAATAGAAATACATAAAGAACATAAGTGTAGAAGTGCACAGGTAGGAAATATATATGACTAAAGAACCAATTAGAAGAAAAAACTTTTATCTCCAATGTTTCAAGATCACTGATGTCTTCTAGTTATGCTGTCATGCTGCTCTGGATGAATTAGCCTCATATTCTTCAGGATAGTTCTCAGGTCTAATGTTCTTCCCTACTGGGTACTAGTTTGATAGTTGCCACTGTGTGCCTGTAGTTTGAATTTTTTTCATTTTCTACCTCAGTTGAAATCCTAAGTTTTGGTTCTGCCATGTAATTGTTCTGTCTCTCTGTCTCTCTCTTTCTGTCTCTCTGTCTCTGTCTCTGTCTGTCTGTATCTCTTTGTCTCTGTCTGTCTGTCTCTCTTATTTATGATGACTGCCCAATACTCTTCCCCAATTTTAATCTGCAAATTAGGTTATAGAATAGATGACAATAGTTTCCAAATAGTTGCCAAATAGACTGGGCTAGGGGATCCCCAGTTTTGATAACTTAAGTTTTTCCTTTTTTTAGGTAGATAAGTAGACAAGCAAGGATAAGCTAGGGACCAAGGTCGTTGTCTCTGCTCCTACCTCAGAAACTTTCTTACATGCTCCATAGGCTGAGGCTACAAATAAATGCAAATCTAACCTTACATCCTTGCCTAACAGCCTTTATTTTTATCTTGCATCCAAGGTTATATCATACATACATATAGCTTCCTAAACAGTAGGCCCTTGCTGAAATATTCAACTGATTTTTAAGTATGGGATGAAAAAATTGTACTTGGAATTATAAGACATAATTTGAGTTGTTACTTCACTATTTAATAGTTATATAGTTTGGGGTAAAGTTGAGTGAAATAATGAGGAAAAAGCAGTGTCTTTGGAGTCAGAAACCTTAGCAGAAGTAAAATTCTCCACTTTGCTACCTGTGGAACCCAGAAAAAATAATTTTGCTTTGCTAGACTTCATTTCCTTCCTTTGCAAAATATAGAGATTGTATTAGATGACCTCAATTTTTTTCAGCTGCAAAACTTTTAATTAAAAATCTTTTTGTCTTTCTGAGCTTCAGTTTTCCCATCTATAAGATGGGTATAACACTATTTTCACAAGTTATTTCACAGAGTTACAGTTTAGGGAAGTGACTGTAAATTGAAAAACTGAGGAACTGGGAACAATTATTGATGATGGTTAGGCAATTGGTGCCAGACAGTGTTCTATTTGGGGCACTATCTGATTGTTTCAACATTAAAAAGAAAACAAATAAGCAAAGTAACAAAAATGTAAAAGCCTAGCCTTGTCATATGAAATATCCTCTGCCTCCTAAGAGAGATTAGATAGCAGTCACTTCCACCATCTGCAGACAGGGAGTTCTGGAAAATAATAGAAATATGAGTCACTGGTCTTTATATTTGATGAGTTCTCAGAAGCTCGGTTTGTAAGCTGGGCTCTTCCCTGGAGCTAGAAAAGGTCTCAACAAGCATCTGACATGTTCCCTAGAAGCTGACAGCACAAAGGTACTGGTGAGGCTACACATCTTCTACTCCACAGAGTAGGTTTTTTTTTAAGACTTCCAAGAGGTGCTTGAGGAGCAAAAATACTGCTTCTGTTGCAGATTTCTTGGAGACCAGGATTATAGCAAAGTCCAGAAGTCCAGAAGATTAAAAGGTTGAAGCATTGCCATCTCCATAGTGTGTAGTTGTGTATATTTGCATAAATGTGTATTTCTCTCTATGTGTGAACAAAGTTTGTCAAATATGATGTAGGTAGTGTGCACATACAAATATCTATACATACATTTTTGTGCCTTCTTTGATTTGGACATACATATTATAGCCAAAATTTTAGAGCTCAAAATAACCTTAGAGTTCACCTAATCTAAGGACTATATTTTTTACAGATGAATAAACTAAGTCCAGAAAAGAGAAGAGACTTGTTCAAAATCATGAGAATTTGAAGCCATGTCTATTGGCACCCAGGTTGTATAGTGGTTAGAGCATGAAGCTCATAGTCAAAAAGACTTGAGTTTGGATCTTGCCTCATACTTATTAGCAGGCAAATCCTGGACAAGTCACTAAAACTATGTGTACCTCAGTTTCCTTGTTTTTAAAATGGAAAAAATAAAAGCACCTATACAACAGTACAGTGATGAGAATTAGATAGTTAATATATATAATGTGCTTTGCAAACTTTAAAGGGCTATAAAACACTAGCTTTTATTATTAAATGCTCCATGTAATTCTGGCCCCATACTCTGACTGTTCTTTCCATTATGTGCATTGCTGCATGTGTATATATGTCTTTTAGGTGCATGACTATGAGCTTTGTTCCATGATGGTTTATTCATAGATGAATGTGCAAAGCATATGTGTGTATATTTGTGCCCATAGTTATGTGATGGCATGTGAGTGCTTGTGCTGAATAATTTATATACACAAACATGCATGCACGCGCACATATTGTATGTATTCATGTGTGTTGCATATATGTGTCATGTATGCACACCCATAGACACATGTGGACACACAAACACATACTTAAGTATGAGGAGCTCTAAGGTTATTTCAAGCTCTAAAATTTCTGGGCTACTATGATACATATGCAAACATACAGTACACTACATGTATGTGTAGACATGAGAATGTATACATTTCTATACCATAATTGACTATATGTGTGTCTATACACATGTATATGTGTGTAAATTATGTGTGGTGTGCATGTATGTATCTTGTGTGACCATGGGATTTGATACATGTATGTAATTGTGTGTGAGGATATTGTGTCTGTACATCTATTTTCATCTCCTCCAGAGAAGTTCAAACATACTTTATTGTCAAGTTGGCACAGATCTCCTTGTTTATTACAGCCTCAAAACTGATTAAATGTACCAGGGGAGGATGATATTCCTGTTGATATTCTGGTAGACTCTTGGTCTCCAGTGAAATGTCTATCATGTTACTTCATTGGTAATAGTACTCCACTAAGTGATGATCCCAATCCATTGAACACAAGGCTTAATGCCAGAGAGCTGTCTCTTGAGAATTCCTTACTTTAGTTATAATCTAGAAGTTATACTATGATTTCTTGCAATGCACTCAGCTGGCCACCTCCCTTCAAACTGTCAGTCTTGCCTAAACATAGGTATTCCAAAGTATTGGGTCCTCAGAAAAGATCTGCAGAGATTTTCTGCTTGCAGAATTCCAAGGGCACCTTAACCCTCACATTAATATTCACCACTTCTTTGGAACAAATTTCTCCAGGATAGACTGACTCAGAAGAGATAGTCATTGTCAAAGGCATCATACTCTAGGAAAACGGTGAAATATTCACCAGCAGATCAGAATGACAATACTGAATACAAAATTCCTTTCCAGTGGATAGTGGTGGTGGTACAGGAGGTGGAAACTGTCTTTGGCTTTCTTATTGCCAACTCCATCCAACTAGAAAAGAGCATTTTCATCCAGATATGCAGATATGTTCAATCTGAGATATAGAAGACTGAGCACCAGGATTACCCACTTAGTATATCATAGGATGTAAAGCTAGAAGAGGTTTTGGAGGTCATCTAGTCTAACTGGCTCATTTTATAAAAGAATAAGCTGAAATTCTATTTAATAGTAGAAATAACTTGCCCAACTTCACACAGCTAATAAGTAGGAGATGTAGATTTTCTGTCCCTGTTTCTGGTTCTAAATTCAGTGAACTTTCCAGCATTTATTATTACCTTTTGGACTCATCAGCAGTTATATTTCATAATAGAATCCCATGGCATATAGTGAAATTCTATCCTTTTTAGCCCAGGGTGTAAAGAAAGAGGCTTCAGTCATGTCTGAGCCTATTTCTAGTTTCTTTACTTCTCTGAATAGCTAGTGATTCTAATGGAGAATCTTAGTGTTCAAAACAACTTAAATTTAATCTTGAAACAAAGGTGGGGATTGGGGAGAAGGAGCCAAAATGTCAGATAGTGGAAGTGCTATAGCCTCTTTCGACATTTGCCTCCAAACAAATTTAAAATAATGTTTCAAATTGAATTCTGGAGTGGCAGGTTCAACCAAAAATTAGAGTGAGATTTTTCAAGACCAAGACAATTTAAGAGGTTGAAAGAAAAGGTCTGTGACTTGGGATTGGGGCTGATCAAGAGATCATGTCATAACAAAATCAGCTGTGGGCCTTAAAGGCTCACTGAAGAAAATAATTCCTGAATTAGATTTGGACAATATAATGGTTCCATAAAACATCAAGAACCAATAAAACAAAGATAGAAATAAAAAGATAGAAGAAAATATAAAATATAAAATATTTCATTAGAAAAACAGTCACCTAGGAAAATAGATCTAGGAGATATAAGTTAAGAATGATTGATCTAACTAGAACTTCTGATCAAAGAAAGAAACTAGACATCACATTTCCAGAAATTATCAAGGAGGAGTACCCTCAAATATTATCAGAGGGTAAAATAGATATTGAAAAAGTCCACCAATCACGACCTCAAAGAGATTCCAAAATGAAAGCTAGTAGGACTATTACAGCCACATTTAAGAATTCATAGGACACAGGGGGAAAAGAGCTAAAGCAAACAGAAGACTAAAACAAAAAAAACACTTACTTCAAATACAATGGAGCCATAGTCAGAATCACATAAGGTTTAGCAGCTTCCACATTAAACAAGTAGAAGGCTTGGAATGTGATACTCCATAAGGCAAAGGAGCTAGAGTTACAACCAAGAATAATTTACCTAACAAAACTAAGTATCATATTTCAGGGGTGAGGGAAGGATGTATATTTAATGAAATAAAGGACTTTCAAACTTTCCTGATGACAAGACCAGAAAAGAATAGAAAATTTTACTTTCAAATACAAGATCCAAGAATAGCATAAAAAGGTAAACATGAAAGAAAAATAATAAGGGACTCAATTCAGTTAAGCTACTTACATTCCTATATGAGAAGATGATACACATAACTCCTAAGAACATTATCATTATTAGAGTAGTTTGAAGGAATCTCCATAGAAAAAATGTGTGAAAATTAGTTTAATATGTTGGTATGTTCTCAAAAATTATGAATGGGTAAGAAAGAGGGGATGCACTGGGAAAAGAACTAATAAAGAGGAAGAATGGGGGAAATTATCTCACATAAAAGAGGTGCACAAGTAAGATCTTTTATAGTACAGAGGGTGGAGAGATGGTAGAAAATATTTGAACCCAACTGTCATCTGGATTGGCTTAGGGAAGAATATGTATATGTGGTGAATTAGGTATAGAAAGCTATCTTATCCAACAGGTAAGTAGGAGAGAATGAGATAAAAGAAGGGGAGCAGTGATAAAAGACAGACTGTAGTAAGAGAGGTAGTAATAAGAAGCAAAACAGACTTTAGAGGAGGGGACAAAGTAAAAAGGATAAACAGAAGAAAATAGAATGGAAGGAAATGTACAGATAGTGATTATAGCTGGGAATATGAAATAAAACAAATTAACCAATAAAGCAAAAGCAGATAGAAGAATGAATTATAAACTAAAATCCAACAATATATTTTCCCCAAGAAACACGCTTGAAACAGAGAGACACAAAGAGCTAAAATAAAGGGTTGGAGCAAAAACTATTATGCTTCAGTTGAAATAGAAAACAAAAGTTGGGGTAGCAATCATAATCTCAGACAAAGCAAAGGCAAAAATAGACCTAATTAAAGGAGATAAGCAGGGAAGTTACTTCTTGCTAAAAGGTAACAGAGAAAATGAGGTAATACTAATATTAATCCTAAAGAAATATGCACTAAATAGCATAACAGCCAAATTCCTAAAGGAAAAGTTAAACAAGTTATAGGAGTAAATAGATAGTAAGGCTATACTAGTGGGGTACCTCAACTTTCCCCTCTCAGAGCCAGATATATCTAACCATGAAGTAACTAATAAAGATGTCAAAGAGATTAGTAGAATTCTAGAAAGTTAAATATGATGGAACTCTGGAGAAAATTGAATAGGAATAGAAAAAAATATAGCTTTTTCTCAGCAGTACATGGAACCATCATAAAAATTGACTATCAGAAAAATACAGAATAGAAAAAAATGTTAAAATTCATCTTTTCCTGACCATAATGCTATAAAACTTAGATTCACCAAAGGGCTGTGGAAGCATAAATTAAAAATTAATTAAAAACTAAATAATCTATTTCTAGAAAATTAAAAAAATAATAGAAACAATCAATAACTTCATTAAAGAGGATGACAACGATGAAGAAACATATAAAATGTGTGTGATGTAACGAAATCATTACTTAAAGGAAAAATATATATCTCTAAATGTGTACACCAATAAAAGAAAGAGCAGATCAATGAATTAGGCATGCAACTAAAAAAACTAGAAAAAATGATAAATTAGAAATCTCTATTTAAACAATAAAATAGAAATCCTGAAAATCAAAGGAGAGATTAATAAAGTACCAAAGAGAGAGGATCACAGGTAATAAAAATGAATAATTTTGATTACATGAAATTAAAAAGATTTTGAACAAACAATGCCAGTGCAGCCAAAATAAGAAGGAAAAAATAGGAATTTGGGGGGAAATTTCAAGTCTCTCTGATTAAGACATCATTTCTCAACTGTATAAGGAACTGAGCCAAACTGATAAAAAGAAATGAGCCATTCCCCAAATGATAAATAGTTAAATGATATAACCTATTTATAGTATATATACTATATTATAT
>NW_025389017.1:0-4221 GCF_016433145.1 Gracilinanus agilis | reverse complement strand
AGGCCCTTTAGCTGAGCTGACCAAACCTGGCTGGAACCAGGTTTGAAGGAGCTTTCCCTGTGACTTCAGTATTGTTTCCTTTGGGCCCTGCCTGGCTTAGGTCAATAGAATAGTGTAGTCAAGTCCTTCCCCTGCCTTGTGGTTTGCCCTTAGGTTGTAAGTATAGGATCCCTTATACCCATCTTTTATTTTTGTTCCCCTCAATTAAACTGTTATAAACTTTTACCTTTTGCCTGCTGGTTCCATAGACCCTAGCCTAGGTGGGCTGAGTGACCATTGGGCCTAACTGCCATTCCTGTGACAGTTAATAGCTTGTCAGTAAACCCTGGTCTCCCTATCCTGTTTGGTCCTATCTAAGTGTCATTCCTGTCTCTCCTTCAATCCAGTGTGAACCCACAAACCATTTAGATTACATTTCAATAATAATAGTTAACATCCCTGGTGCCCCACCATTACAGTTTTGAAACTTGAAAAAAACTGGAAAATTATTGGAAAGAAAAATTGGTTATCATGACTTGTAAAATCAAAACTTTCCGTTGTATATGTAAATCTTGGAAACTTTTTACCTCCGAGATGCAATTGGTGAGATTTGTTGTTTAAGATAAAAGATTCATAGCTAAGTCAGCAGATTAAGATATGATCAGCTAACATAGACCCTCTAATACAAAAATGGAAAATAAATCACCTCGAAACAAAGAAAAGCAGGAGGGATATACTTCACTGGGGTGAGAAGGGAGCATTGCCCAGGGAGTGCAGTATCAGGGGGAATCAGCAGAATGGGGACCACCCTACCATGGCTAAATAGCCTGAGGCAAGAAAAAGGCAGAATGATACCAACTGAATGTCTCTCCTACTGCTTCTGTATCTATGTGGCTCCAGGTAAGAGGGGGAACAGCCCAACTGGAGCTGCCAAACAGCCTGAGGCCATGAGACTGCAGAGAGGCACACTGCTTCTAAGTAGCCTGAGGTAACAAGAGGGGAACAGTCCAACACACTGCCAAAAGCCTGAAGCAATGAATAGGGTGAGCAGGGAACAGCCCAACACAGGAGACAAAAGGGACACCAACAGCAGCGGGGGGTGGGGGGGGGGGGCGGTGAGGGATGGATCCAGCTGGACAAAACAGCTTCAAGTTTCCCCACGAGAAGTAAGCCAGGCCACCAGCTGAAGGTGCACCCTGAAGGACCCAAACACAACTGGGCACTACCCAAAGCACCAGAGAAGGCTACACAGCAAGCTTGGAACAATACTTCCTCTACCCCAGGAGCAGAACAGAACCTCAACAGATAGACAAGATAATGAGGGGGAAAATAATAGCTAGAAAAATGAACAAGAGATGAAGAAAAAAACCCTAACCTTAGAAAGTTATTTTAGTGACAGGAAGACCAATCTAAATTCAGAAGAGAACAACAATGGCAAAAATGAAACATGTGAAGCTCAAAGGAAGGTAAGAAAAAAATGTCATGCATGCCCCCAAATAACTCTTGGAAGAATTTGAAAAACAGTTTTAAAAAATCAAACAATAAAAGAAATGATAGAAAGAATCAACAACTTGGAAACTAGAATGAGCCAAACAGAAATGGAGGTTTAAAAAAAACTCCAAAAAAAAATGATTTCCTAAAGACTAGAAAGGGACAAATGGGAAAAAAACCAAAAACTCAAAGGAAGAAAATAACTCTCTAAAAAATTAGAATTGAATAAATGGAAGCAAATGACTCCAAGAGGCATCAGGAAACAATAAGACAAAATCAAAGGATGAAAAAATAGCAGAAAAATCTGAAATCTGCAAAAACAATTGACTTTAAAAATAGACCCAGGAAAGACAATCTAAGAATCATCAGACTACCTTAAAGCTTTGATAAATAAAAAAATTTGAAAAAAAAAAAGCCTGGATGGTATATTATAAGAAATCATCATGGGAAATTGTCCTGATATACATAAAACAGGCAAAGAAAATAGAAGTTGAAAGGATTCATCAATCACTTCCTGAAAGAAACCCTGAAATAGAATATCCCAAGACTATTATAGGCAAAATTTTAAAAACTCCCAGATGAAGGAAAAAATATTACAAGTAGCCAAAAGGAAACAATTCAAATATTGTAGAACCACAGTCAAGATTACACAAGACCTTGCAGCTTCTCCATTAAAGGACCAGAAGAAATAAATGATATTCTGAAAGGCAAAAGATCTAGGCCTAAAACCAAAAGTCACATACTTAGCAAAACTGAGCATAATTCTCTAGGGGGAAAAAAGTGATATTAAATGAAATAGAGGACTTCCAGATATTCCTGGCAAATAAAACCAAGCTAAAAAGAAAATTTGGCAAGCAAATTCACTACCAAATTATCAGTATCAAAAATGAAAAAGGTGAAATAACAACCAATGAAGAAGAAATTAAAGCAATAACTGGGAGTTATTTTGCTCAACTATATGCCAATATATCTGATGATCTAGATGAAATAGATGAATATTTACAAAAAGATATACTGCTCAGATGAACAAAGGAGGAAATAGAAAACTTAAACAATGCCATCGCAAATTAGGGGGACATAGAAAAGTTTACTTGTCCAACTTATCGATAAGAGAAGAATTTATGACCCAACAAAACATAGAGAACATTATGAAAAATGAAATGAATAATTTTGAATACATTACATTAAAAAGTTTTTGCACAAACAAAACCAATATAATCAAGATTAGAAGGGAAACAACAAACTGGGGAGAAAAATTTTTTATTCCAAGTGTCTCTGTCAAAGCCTAATTTCTCAAATATATTAAGAACTGGATCAAATTTATACAAACAAAAGCAACCATTATCAGCAAAGCAAGTTTTCAAGATAATAACAAGGTTCTCATGATGAAAATGCTATCCATAGCCAAAGAAGGAACTGTTGAAGTCTGAGTGCAAATCAAATCATGCCATCTTCCAATTTGTTTTCTTCATGAGATTTTTTTTTTGTATGTGTGATGTCTTCTATCATGATATGCGCAATATGGAAGCACATATTGCATGAAAGGACTGGTATAACCTATATCAGACTATTTACCACTAGGGGAGGATGGGGAAAAGGGAAATAGGGAAAAAATCTGAATTCTAAAATTTCAGAAAACAACTGTCAAAAATTGTTTCTACCTGTAACTGAAAAATAATTAAGTAATTTAAAACATACGAAGTTTTCCACAATTGATGAGGGGTCAAAGGATAAGAACAGGAAGTTCTCAGATGAAGAACTTAAAACTGTTTATAATCATACAAGGAAATGCTCCACATAATTATTAATTAGAGAAATGCAAATTAAAACAACCCTGAGGTTCCACCTCACATCTCTCAGATTGGCTAATATGACCAAAAAGGTAAATAAATGTTGGAGGGGATGTGAGAAAATTGGGATACATATACTGTTAGTGGAAGTGTGAACAGTTACTACAAACATTCCGGAAAGCAATCTGGAAACATACTCAAAAGTGCTACAAAAGTATGTATACCCTCTGATTCAGCAATATCACTACTAGGTCTATATCACAAAAAGATCAGAAATAGGGGAAAAGGACCTACTTGCATAAAAATATTTTTAGTAGCTCTCTTTGTAGTGGTAAAGAATTGGAAACTAAGGAGGCACCCAACAATTGAGGAATGGATGAACAAACTGTGGTATATACTATTGTATATACTAGTATACTATTGCTCCCCCAAAAATGATGAACAGAATGAGTTCAGAAAAACCTGGAATGACATATAAAGTGTTACAAAGTGAAGTGAGCAGAACCAGGAGAACACTGCACACTGAAACAGAAATATTGTATGATGATCAACTCTGAAGGACTAAACTATTATCAGCAAAACAAGGTCCCAAGAAAACTCCAAGGGACTCATGAAGAAAAGCTAAAGAAGGAACTATTTGGAATCTGATTGCAGATCAAACAAAGCATGCCATCTTTCACTTTATTTCCTTCTTGAGTTTTTTAAAATTATTATTCTGTGTAATGTGTCTTCTGTCACACTATGGGGAATATGGAAGCATGTATTGTGTATAAGTATTCATATAACCTATAATGACTCTCCCTCTCTTCTCTTTCTTTTCTCTCTCTCTCCCTTTCTTTCTTTTCTCTCTCCTCTCTCTGTCTGTCTCCTCTCCTCTCCTGTCTCTTCCCTTCTCCTCTCCTCTCCTGTCTCTTCCCTTCTCCTCTCCTCTCCTCTCCTCTCCTCTCCTCTCCTCTCCTCT
>NW_025389016.1:0-3798 GCF_016433145.1 Gracilinanus agilis | reverse complement strand
CTCTCTCTCTCTCTCTCTCTCTCTCTCTCTCTCTCTCTCTCTCTCTCCCTCTCTTTCTTCCTCTCTCTCCCTTCCTCCCTGTCTTCTCTCCTCTCTCTCTTCCTCTCTCTCTTTCTTTCTCTCTCCCTTCCTTTCTTTCTCTCCCCCATCTTTCTTCTCTCTCCAATCTCTCTCTTTCTTCTCTCTCCAATCTCTCTCTTTCTTCTCTCTCTAATCTCTCTCTCTCTTTCTCTCTCTGTCTCTCTCTGTCTCTGTCCCTCTCCCTCTCCCTCTCTTTCTCTCTCTCCTGTCTTTCTTCTCTTTCTCTCTCTCTGTCTCTCTCTCTCCCTCCCTCTCTCTCTTTTAACCCCTCCCCTCAGACAGAAGACGTATCTTAATTCTCAGTCCCAGCCTCTTTCCACTAACTAGACCAGTGAGGCCAGAGAGAGAAGGTATGAGCCAGGTATGAGCTCAGAAGGCCCCTGGGAGAGGGAATCCTTCCTGGGCCTGTAGTACTGGGGACAGAGGTGGGAACAGGGAGGAGAATGGGGAGAGGGAGGGAGGCATTGCCTGCAGTCCCAATACCTTGGTCTTGTCATCCACCACACGCAGCCCATCTGCCGACACCCACAGCACAGATTTCACGGATTTCCGCCCAGTCTGGGGGAAGGAACAGGAGACCGTGATGAGAGGAATATAGGGGGTTGGGGGGGAGGGAGGATCCTGAGCCTCACTCACTCACTCACCAAGCATTGATGAAGGCCCTACTGTGTGCTAAGGACTATGCTCTCCCCTGGGGATAGGAACACAAGTGAGACAGCTCGGCCTTCAGGGAGCTTACATTCTATTTTATTTTTGTTTTTCTTTAACCCTGACCTTTCATATTAGAGTCAATACTGTGGATTGGTTCCAAGATACAAGAGCAGGAAGGGCTAGGCAGTGAGGGTTAAGTGACTTGCCCAGGGTCACCCAGCTAGGAAGTGTCTGAGGCCAGAGTTGAACCCGGGACCTCCACCTCTGAGCCTGGCTCTCCATCCCCTAGGGAGCTTACATTCTATAGGGCCAGTGGGCGAGTGACTGGCAGCATGCCTATAGACACGAAGCAAAGCAGATACAGTTAACAAGGGGGCAGGGCTAGCAGCCTGCAGGAGTTGGGGGTCAGAGACCAGATGGCGACTGCGCTCAGGCTTCCAAGAAGCTGGGAATGCTAATTAGGGATTCTCACCGCCTTCAGTTTCTTCACTGCGTCTTCACACACGTGCATGCCCCGGGACTCCTCCACCTCGACGTGCCCAAGGTACTGGGGGGAGGAGGAAGAGGACCGGGTGGTAACTCCAGCCCCAGGGCCCCATTTCCCCATCCTTAACTGGCCATCTTCCCCTCCGTCCCCCACCTCTTCGTAGGCTGGGGGGATTCGGTGCAGGCCTTGGAGCCAAGAAGACCTGGGTTCCAATTCCACTTTAGATTCTAACTAGCTCTATGACCCTGGGAAGGGGGAACAGTGGCTTTCAGCCTCAGTTTCCTCATTTGTAAAACGGGGCTAATTCTAGCACTTCCTTCCTCCCAAAGTGGCTGTGAAGATTGAGGCAGACACTGTAGGTGAAACGCTCGGCACACAAATATCGCCCCCAGCTCTCCGGCCCTTCGACTCTTCTCCCTTCCATCCTTCATCCCTTCTCGCCACCCTTAATTCCCCGTCTCTTCAGTCTTTCATCTTCCCCCCATCCTTCGTCTCCCATTTCCTCAGGCCTTTCGTCCCCACTTCTTCATCCCTCAGCTTATCTGGATGCAGCCTCTTACTGAGCTGCAGATTGGCAGAGCTAACAAAGGCCCTCGAGTCGCCGGGCCCAATCCCCTTGTTTTACATGAGGGGAAACTGAGGTCCAGCAGAGAAGGGATCCGCTTGGGACCTAACACGCACAGGTCAGGGATCAGACCATTGTTCTTCCACCTCCTCTGGGAGCCCAGAGCTCTTGCCCTTGCCCAGCCCTTGCCCATCAGGTGTTCCCGGAGCTCCACCCTGGTGCCCCCGATTCTTACCCTGACTGGAAAGCTGCACTTGCCCTTACGGACCGCATCTTCGTCCGCCTGCCACTGGTGCGGGCGGGAGGCCTCAGGGACGTAGGCCGGCTTCCTGCGCCGTAGGCTCTGACGCAGCTTGTTCATGGTGCCAGCGCCGTCTGGGGGCAAGGAAGGGTCCTCAGGGTCAGGGGCCAAGGGGTCGGGAGCAGTGAAATGGGGGACGGTGAGGAATGTGTGGGGTCTCAGTTCTGGGCATGTGGCTTCCTGTGGCTGCGTCTGCCCACGGGCCGTGGTCTTCTGTCTCATCTTCCTCCGTGGCAGGCAGCGGAGGGGCTCAGACACTAGGCGTCCTTCATTTCCATCCTGACTGACTTCCATCCTTCCCCAGAGAAGCTGGGAGCTTCCTCCTGAAGGCTGTCTCCCCCCTGGCCGTGCCTCCTTCCCTCCCTCCTCCCCCCTGGCCCAAGTCCCTCGGTCTCCCTGGCTCCCGAGGCCTTTCCCCAAGTCCCCTGTTGCACGCACTCACCGGGCTCCGTCCTGAAGGTTTGGGGGGGCCCCAGGGCCAGCCGAGGAGGGGCTGAGGACAAACGCTGATGGGCCCGCCTGGGCCTTTCCTGCCCAGACACAGGAGCAGGCTGTGAGGGCTTGGGGTTCCCCTTTCTCATAGGGATCCCCCTGCTCTGACTCTGTGACCTTTGGTACAGGCTCCTGGAAGGACTCAAGAGTCCTGCCCCTTCTGCCTTGGCCTGCCTGACTCCTGCCCCCGTTGCTATAGCAACAGTTACCAGGGAGACCTCCCCGTGGTTACAAGGCCCCAGGAATGAGGGGGTAAGGGGTGAGGTGGGGGGGTGCTCCCTCCTGGTTCCCCCAGGCATCTGCGCTGGCTGACACGGGTTGTAGCTGTGCCGGGGTGTGGGCCCAGCCATGAGAATGGCTCAGCAGCCCTTCAAGGGAAAGGAAGAGGCTGGGAGCTTTGGGGGGGACAGAGGGAAGGCCCGAGTCTGCTTCGCCTAAGACACACCCAGAGCGAGACAGACATTCTCCCTGAGGGACAGTCCCACACAGACAATCGGCAGCCCCGCATGATCTCAGACACAGACACCGCCGGGATGGGGGAGCCGATGGGGAGATCTGCAGCGATGGCCACCCATGACACACGATCGCACATTACCGCCCCCCCCCCCCATCCCCAGGCCCACGGAGAGAGCCCCAGCCCCAGGCACAGCCAGCAGCCCGGCCCCACAAGCACAGAGCGCGGCTCCAGAAGACACCCACGACCCGCGCAGTCACAACGTGTCTCACCGCCACACACACACACACACACACACACACACGGCAGCCCACTTTCATGGGGAAGAGTCCCCCAACACACACACGCGCGGGGACCCAGGCGGGGGCAGCCACATCCGTCCTGCACGGCCCGCTCCTCGGCCAGGGGACGAGTGAGGCGAAAGGTGACAGGTGACAGGGAGCCGCCCCCGGGCCCCCCCCCCCCGGCCCCCCCCCCCCGCCCGTCGGGTCTTATCGGACCGGATGGGGGGGGCAGGCCCGCATTGTCCGCGGGCGGGGCCCTCCTGGAGTCGCCTCCACAACAGCTGGCCTGAGGCCCCGGCAGCCCGGGTGGGGACAAAGGGGCGGGAGCTGGACGGGGCGGGGGGCGCTACCCTCGTGGAGCCCCCCCCATCCCCGAGTCCTCTCCGGGTTCCCCAGTCGCGGATCCCCCCTGCTCCCTTCCCAGCCCACCCCAGCCCCGCAGCGCAGGCCGCTTACTGCGCTCGCTCGGCTCGGCTCGGGGGC
>NW_025389015.1:0-4021 GCF_016433145.1 Gracilinanus agilis | reverse complement strand
CACTATTTTGTATAGGTGTTTTACATATATATATATATATATATATGCAAGATAAAATTTAGATAAAATACAGCCTGGGTCCTCAAGATATTTATATATATACAAGATAAAATTTCTTGAGGACCCAGGCTGTATTTTATCTAAATTTTGTATCTTCCTCAGCATTTAATTTAACATTTTGCACCCAGTAGGCACGTAATAAGCATTTGTTGAATTTCATTGTTGTCCAATTTAATGTCCTGCAGTATGAGGTCAGGTGGGACCCTGGGATACATAGAGTGTAGGCAAGGTTGAAGAAGCAGAGTAGAAGGTCAACATGGGAATGGGCTTGGCTCAAGGGAATGAGTTAATGAGATATAAGGCAAGGAACATTATTTCTGAGGATGAGAAAGTCCCAAATTGTAGTCTAGGCTCTTCCTTAACTTTGAGTGTAATACTTTATTCATCTGCAACTTAGTTTCCTTAATCATTAAATGACAGGATTGGATCTCTCAGGTCTTGCATATGAACCATTCAGTGGTTCTATCCAGAAGTCAGTGATCAAGGTTAAACGAGGTCTGGTGAACAAGTTGGAACATTCAGCCACTGAGGCAATGGCAGCTTAGTCAAAAACAAGAAGAGCTAGGAAGCATCAATGGTGCTGTGAGAAGAAGACTAGACTTGAACCAGAGGATCTGGATTCTAATTCTAACTCTGCTACTTATTTCAGGTATGGTAGGTAGCTACACCTGCTACTTATTACTTATTCTTAGACAAATAACCTCTCTAAACTTGTTTCTTCATAGGTTAAACAGAAGGGTTGGACACAGTCTTTGAAATTCCTTTCAGTTTTATGGTTCACATGTTTCTGGTTCATAGAAGCAAATGGTCAAAGGCAAGTAGAAAGCAGAAAATCCCTAGGAACCAAAAGGGAAGGGTGAGGCAGTAAGGACCAGCAATCTTTGCAAGAGGGGATGATGAAGGGAGAGTGGGCAGCAGGCAGAATCCAGAGCAATTTCCCTGAACAACACTTTGTGCAGTCTCACCCTTAGAAGAAAGATAAATTTTTAAAGATAATTTTAAAAAAAAGAAGAAAGAGGGGGGAAAAGAAAACCAGGAAAACCAATCAATACAATGAAAAAAAATGAGAGTATATGCAAGATGCATCGACCTCCTCTCCCCCTAACTGTGCAAAGGAATTATAAGACCTTGATTTTTGTATTAGTCTTCTGTCCCAGGCAGGATACTTTTTAATCTACACTTCTACTAGGGCTGGCATCAACCCCAAGATGGGGCCAGCCAAGGGCTTGTAGGTAGTAGTCTATTAAGTAAATACAACTGGTTGTAATGAAAAGTGTGAGCAAAGAATAAAGGCAGATCAGGATAATGCTATAGTTGAGATTTGAGTACCAGTTATTATGCACATTAAAGTAGAGCATTAAACATATCCCATAATTGATATTTACATTTCTTTCTTTTTAAACCTTACCTTGCATCTTAAAATCAATACTATGTATTGCTTCCAAGGCAGAAGACTGGTAAGGGCTAGGCAATGGGGGTTAAGTGATCCGCCAGGGGTCACAAAGTTGGGAAGTATCTGAGGTTGGATTTGAACCAAGGACCTTCTGTTTCTAAACCTGGCTCTCAATCCACTGAATCATCTAACTGCCCCTGATATTTACAACTCTAAATTACCTGTTTCTTTATGAGTTTTTCTCCTCTTACAGTCTTTCAAAGTCACCAGCAAATGAAAGTGCACATGCATTTCCAGAGGTAGATTTGATTTTACATCATGTATTTCACAGGAGGGAGCCAGGATCATCCAGGACTTTTGTGCACTCAGGGGTTCAAGGTCCTGGTTTAAAAACAAACAATTATAGCTTTAAGAATAGATATATAAACAGACCTGTAATTTATAGTTTTGCTAATTGTTCTTCCCTGCTGTGGATATTAGCTGGCATTTGGTCTTTAGTCATAGTACATATACATTGTAATTACAGATATTTGAGGAAAGGTAGAGAGCCCTTTAAAAGTTAAGCTCTAGCTGTTTTGCCTCAATAGGGAGAAATAAACCCTCTCCCGGGTGTGGTTTTCTCTTCCTGACTGGCAGATATTTTCTGTAGCCAAGGGAAGCCAGCATTTGAAGATAAAACCCTTATTATCTAGTGTAGATATGCTGGCTCAATATTGCAATAATTTTCTCTCTGTCTTTACTTCTTTTCCTCAAGGGCATCCTGTGTGATTGTAACTTGTGTAAGTATATTTCACAGATGAGACACTGACAATAAAAAAAATCACAGAATACAATTTAAAATAACCACCCCAGCATCAGTAACTGATTTCACTTTCAACCTCTATCCTGTGCTGGGGATGGAAGCACACGTGCTATTGACAAAAGATGGTCAGAGAATCGCTGCCTCTATTAAGACAAAATTGGGAGTAGGTGGAGGAAATGGTGGGAAAAGATCTTGCTGTGATTGTGTGGACAGAAACTGTTGAATTTTCCTTTACAAGAGCAAAATAGAGCCACATATCTTCTGGAGATGAGGGAAATATGTCCCCTACCATATGTATCAGCTATACCAAGTAGCTTTTCTTCAGTGACAGATGTCACCTACTCTGAGGAATTTCAAAAGGCACTTCTCTCACTAGGATGTGTGGCATAATAGAAAAGGGAGGCTCTCCTAATTCCTGCTTTCATTGGGCCTCTCAACAAGATGCCTCTCTTTTTTTTCTTACAGCATAAGAAAAACTCGATAAATCTTTATTGAATACCCTTTTGAAACACAGAGAGTAGTAATGCCTCCAATACACAGTGACAAAAATCTTTGACTACAGGAAGAAAAGTAGTTCAGAAGAAAGATTGCTGGAATCAAACTTTCTTTAGAGAGGCCTTGTTTGTAACAAATATACACTGGCGGTAGCAAGCCACAGGAAAAGAATGCAGGATTTGGAGTGCCCAGGACCTGGGTTCAAATTCTACCTCTCATACAAGTGACAGTCTTGCTGGCCTGTTCTTCATTTGTAAAATGATTAAATTGGATGAGAATTCATTTAAGATCTCTTCTAACCCTAAATCTATGGTTTTCTGCTCATTTTCTCAAAATCAATTGTTGCATCTGACTTTTTTGTGACACCATTTGGCATTTTCTTTTATTCTTTTTTATTACAGATATTTTATTTTACCAATTACATATAATAACAAATTTTAATGTAAGTTTTTCAAATTTATGTGATCCAAATTGTCTTTCTTCCTCCTCCCTTCCAGAGCTGGCAAGTAATTAATTCTGTGTTATACATGTATTATCATGCAAAACATATTATTCATTTTTATAAGAAAATAATTATATAAAACAAAAATCTCAAAACAAACTTTCCTCCCCCAGTTTGGGGTTTTCTTGGCAGATACTGGAGTGGTTTGCCATTTCTTTCTCCAGCTCATTTTACAGATGATGAAACAGAGGCAAACAGCCTTAAATGACTTGGCCAGGATCACACAGCTAGTATCTAGGGTCACATTTGAACTCAGGTCTTCCTTACTCCAGGTCTGGTGTTCTATCCATTTTGTCATCTAGCTGCACATTTGAAAATGGAGATGGAAAGAACTGGTCAGCTAGAAATGATGATTATAGAATTATAGCTTTGGTACTGGAAGGGACCTTGAGTTTATCTAGTCCCATGTTGGTGAACCTATGGCACGTGTGCCAGAAGGGGCTACTTTCCTCCAACTCTCTACTATGCCTGAGGACATTTTTCACATTATATACCTCTCTGCCTGAGGGTTGCAGTTTGGGCACTTGGTCTCTAAAAGATTTGCCATCCCTGATCTAGTCTATACCTCTCATTTTATAATTAAGAAATATTTGTTGACTTACTAACTCATGGAGATCAGAAAAATTATGTGACTAATCAAAGGTCTTGACTATAATAAAGAAGCACAGTTGAGATATAAACCTATGATCACCTAACTCAACTAAATCCTCCAAATCCACTGTGACCTTCTACTCTTCTTTCTTTATACATAAATTATATATATATATGT
>NW_025389014.1:0-5693 GCF_016433145.1 Gracilinanus agilis | reverse complement strand
GGAGATGAGACTTGAAGCAGCAATAGTTTGAGCAGCATTCGGTCAAATGCATTCAGACGCTTAATTCTCAAATTCACAGCAAAAGGAGGCCACTTCTATAATGCTTGGTCTCCACAACTCCCATATTATTTTAAGAGCCATGTCCTATGGTGACTTCAATTATTATAGGACTGTAAGTAGATAAAAAGCAAGCAAACAAAAAAGAACAGCCAGGGATTTAAAAAGTAACAAAAGTTGGAGAGTCACTTGAAAGAATGATGCTCTTTTGAGGAATAACTATTTTTGAGGCATTTTTGATATTCTTTCTCATAAATCTCTAGGGTCTCCATGGGAATTTATATCATGTCAAAAAACTAGAAATGAGATGAGATAGCATAATTTTTTTCCACCTCATAACTTTCAAGAGTAAAACATCTATCCTGCTTGCTGAAGGAAGGAGGGAAGCAGGACATTATCTTCCTAAGAGTCCTACCTAACTAACAACTTTTTCATGATGTAACTTCTTAGATGAAAAACTTCAAATGGAGATTATTAAATATCAGAGATTTTTTGTTTTCTTTTGTTTTATTTTTTTGCTATAACAATCCTTTGACATCCAATGGAAGTGTGTGTGCCATTTTTTCCCCTAACAAAATGAAATCAACTTGATAGCAGGAACAATTTCATTTTAATCTTTGTGTCTCCAGATCTAGCATAACTCCTATTTAATGGAGGATGCTTAATGGATATTTGTTGAGTGGGAGGAATCATACTGTGGATTTCCAACTTTACCCTTTGTAAGTTACAATGGAGGGATAAAAAACGGTCGATAAAGTCAACCTTTCCCTAGTTGGCTAGATTTTCAGATTCCTTTTCTACATGAAGGAAAGTGCATACATTTTTTTGGTGAGGGGGGAAGAGGTGAATTTTAAAATAATTTTATTGATTTTGTTTTTAAAAATGCTCCAGAGGGCAGCTAATGTTATGAAGAGTAAATAATCTGAGTGGGTCAACGAACACAATTTGGGTGTGAGGAAGGATAAAGTGGATATAGGTGATTACAAGGTGATTGGAGGAGGAATGAAGGTAAAGGAAGGTATATAGGAGATAAAGGAAATGGGGTATGTAGGAGAGGGCAGCTCAAACATGTTTATTCCCAGAGGCTTGAGACAGAGAATCCAGGGAGGAAACTAGGGCCAGTAAGAAATGTTTAGGCTTGGCTGGAGGGTTTCTCTTGTTAGTTTCTAAAGTCTCTTGAGGGAGGGGTCGAGAGGGCCCCTCCCTGCCAGTCAAACTGATGGCTAGAGGAAGTCTCTGGTAAGCACTTCCTGCCAAGATGGATGCCCCCAGTTCTCTCAAGAAATAAAAAGAAAATGATTCCTTCCTTCTTTAGCCGTTGTCTCAAACTTCCATACAATGATTCACCAGAGGCTTTGAGTAGGTAACAAAGGGATTTGTTAATCTCAGATTAGTCAGAGGGAAGAGGTTCAGGATTTTTAACTGCTGCTAGGAAGAGGAGTGATGGTGGGGGATGGGTAGTAGGAGAGGTTTAGACTGAGCCGGCTCTCCTAGTCGGGAGATTTCACTGCCTTTTAAGTAAAGTCCTTATTAAATCACTAAAACTAAGGGTGACTTATTTGAGGATACTCTACTTGTCTATAGAAACTAAAACCCACAATGTCTAATCACAAAGCCCTTCCTTCCACTCAGGGCCCAAAGGAAATTCAGGGGAAGGGAAGGGAATGTAAATGGAGAGATCAGGGAGAGGTCCAGAGAAATGAGATAGGTTTAAATTTCCCCAAGACAGGATAAGCACAGGCTAAGGCCGAAGCAAAGCCAAACCGAAAGGCTGCAGCCAACAGGCCAAGCCAAAGCAAAAGGCTCCAGCCACAGAGAAAGCCAGAAGGCAAAAGCCCGGTCCGTTGGAACTTCACCTCTATTTATATCTTTAAGTTCTAACTGACTTTCTGAAGATTCTAAGATGTTTAACTGACTTTTTGTGACCGTTAGAAATTACAGAAGCAAAAAGTTTCTGTTAGCCACCTTGCATTCCACTAGGTGACTCAGTGGATTGAGAGCCAGGTTTAGAGACGGGAGGTCCTAGGTTTAAATCTGGCCTCAGACACTTCCCAGCTGTGTGACCTTGGGCAGGTCACTTTACCCCCACTGCCCAACCCTTACCACTCTTCTGCCTTGGAGCCAATACACAGTATTGACTACAAGATGGAAGGTAAAGTTTTTAAAATAAATAAATAAAGGAAAATGCTCCATTTCCCAAAGTATCCTTTATTCCTCATTTCCCCTAGACACTGATATTTTATAGTTAAGAATAAAAACAAGTGAGAAAAGAATTTCAAGACAACTAACCAAAATATCAAAAAATTTTAATGTTATATGCTAATTTTCATATCAGTAGGTCCCTGTTTTGTCAAAGAAGACTGCAAGGGGAGTATGTTTTTTTATTTCTTGGGGGTCAGGCATAGTCATTATAATTGTACAACACTCCGATTTAAATTCTTTATTGTTGTCGTAGATATACGTTGTTGTAAACATTGTATTCATTGTTTTGCTGGTTCTGATTACTTCATTTTGCATCAATTCCTATAAATCTTCTGAGGCTTCCTTATGTTCATCATATTCATCATTTCTTACAGCACAATAATAGTGTATTACACTTCATAGAACATGCTTTGTTTAGGCATTCCCAAATCAATGAGAATCTGCTTTGTTTCTAATTCTTTCTACTATAAAAGGTGACATAATATTTCAGTGTGTATGAGACTTTTCATTTTGTCATTTACTTCAATAAAGTATACACTTATCATTGGGATCTCTGAATAAAAGAATCTGGACATTTTAGATAATAGTGATTCCCTGTTCACCACCACCATGATCTCTACTGTTGAGTATGAAGAGAACCAGAACATTTGAAATTTGTATCAACACATATCTGTAAACTCCCATGAATAGGCTTCCACAAAACACTACTTAAATGGGGAAAATATGCCATATACCAATTGGTTTGAGTCATTGAAATACTTTATACTGAGTTGGCTCCATGGTAATTATCCCAATTAGATCAGAGAACCATTTATCAGGGTGCCAATTAAGTGAATTCTACAGTAACTAGGACCTAAAAAAAAGAAATCTAAATTAGCAGGAAGACCCAACAACTCCTGCTTTTATGGGTATCTAGGAGACTCTTGATCATGCAACATGACAATAATTTAGCTGGTTTCTTTAAAATTCATTTAAATGGGAAACAGCAAGGGGCGAATATACCTTATCTGAAAATTCATAGCTGTTTTATGTCATGCACACTAATTTAGATTTTTGTAAGCAAAACCCTTGCAAACAAGTTTGGATTGGAAGTGTCTCTAAAAGGGTGTTTAGAAACTAATTTTCTATGTGTTTCATGCCAGGGATGCCTTAGTTTAAGGGTTAATCTATCTGATGATCCTTGGGTTGTTCCCAATATAATTATAATTGATTGAGATATAAGATTTGCTATTCCAAAATTATTCCAAGGATGCAGACGATAAATTAAAGCTAGGAGTTAATTGCTAATCTTCAATTATGACTGGAAGAAACATTCTTAGTTATAATAATGAAATTAGTTCTGAAAAAGCATCTTTGTAACCATTCTCATAATCTGTGAAGGTTGAATAGATATCTTTTCAGAACTGGTTTCCAACATCAAATATAAGAGCAGAACTTTAACTTAAAAAATGGCTCTCAATTATTTCATAGAGAGCAATAGATATCAGATTCTCCAAACTACTTTGATGGACATCAATTATAACTATGAGTGCTCAGAATTGCTATAAAGTGAATTATTTCTAAGCTACCTCCTTAATTTCAGTGTGACCAATCTAGAATTTTAAACTTTTGAAATATAACATTATGGAAAAAATATATATATATTTATATATATATAATATTTATGCACACATGTATGTATATACATTTTTGTATTCATATATATGTGTACATATATATTATATATATAGTGTCTACCCTGAGAGAATAGGAGTTCTTTTGGTTTGAATTTTGACTTTGCATCTTTACTGTTTAGCATAGAAACCAGTGGATGAAGCACTGGACCTAGAGTCAGGAAGATCTGAGTTGAAATTTAGCCTCCTAGCTGTGCAACCTTGGGAAAACCACTTAACCTCTGACTACCTCCCTTTCCTCAAATGTGCAATGGAGATGATAATAGCACCTCCCTCAAAGGACGCTGTGAAGAATAAATTAGAAAATATCTGTAAAATACTGCTATATAGTAGATGCTTAATAAATGTTTATTCCCTTTCTTCTTCCCAGAAACATAAGCACTTAATAAATGCTTATTGACCAGTTGATTACTAGGGAATAAAAGATCTGTGGCTAAAATTATAAACCTGTTTTATGTTTATTCAAATGATGTCAAACATTTTTGCTAAAGTTATCATTAAAATGACAATTTCCTGTTAAATGACTTTGCAGAGAAGGGCAGCAATAGGATTTTTAAGGGAATGAGAAAAGTTTGACTTACCAAGTAAGTGGGTTAGTTAAAAGGTTGACTTTTTCAACATCTGTTTTTATGTTCACAAATTCTGCACAGTATGATCTGGAGAGTACTATTGCATAGAATTACATATCCATATTCTTCACAGAAACTATTTATTAGGTTCTTATCCAAAGCATGAAGAAAAAGGAAGACTTAGGGAACTAGCCTTTGTAGGTTCAAATCCCAAGTAGTTTGATTGCGGGACGTTAGGCAAGTTACTTAACTTCTTAGTACCTTCTGGGAAATTACAATAATAAATTGTCTGGTATTTGAATACTTGCACTGATAAAGACTGTTTACTCATTATGAAGCTTTTAATACTTTTGATTTTGAAAATCAAATATCCAAACAAAAATGAAGAGATGGTGTAGTAAGTGGTATGAGGTTATAAATAGTTATAAATAGAGTTTAAAATCAGGAAAATGTCAGTTTAAATCATTAAATCATGTGTCTAACACTAGCTCTGTGATCCTGTGTGGCAAGTCATTTAATCTCTTTGCAGCCTGAGGCAACTCCCTAGAAGTTTCCTAAAACATAGACAGTTTTGATCTTGGTTAGTAGAAGGATATTTCACATTAGGAGTTCTTCACACTGAATAAACCACAGATTCTCTAGGTATTTGTGCTTAAAGAGAACATAAACAGATTGGGTAAGGGGAATTACACCTTGATTGGACCTAAGGAGACAAATGTGATGTATAATATAAAGAAGGGAAGACAAAAGAGAAGAGTGGATCATGTTTTAGACACGTATTTTTTTACTAGAAATTCAAAAAACTTAAAATGAATCACATTGATTGATGGGATTTCAGAAGATGATAGTAGTCCAGAACCATTTGGAGAACCAAACCTGTCACTTTTGTTCAGCCATCCACAAACTTCTAAAAAATCAGCACATTCAATTTTGAATTATACTCAGACATCAGGCAATCTCACTTCCAAATCCTTGTTCAAAGAGAGCACCTACCACGTTCAAATTTCTGGTTTTTCCTTACCCTTAATAGGTATGCAACCTATCATTCAATCATAGGATCTCCTTTGACATCCTACTCACTTTCCTACAGCCACCTTTTTATTTACTTATTTTTTATTTTTTCATTTATATATTTTCATTTATTTATTTATATTTATTTATATTTTACCCATTCTTCTACATTACTAAATGC
>NW_025389013.1:0-2620 GCF_016433145.1 Gracilinanus agilis | reverse complement strand
TCTCTCTCTCTCTCTCTCTCTCTCTCTCTCTCTCTCTCTCTCTCATCTCACTGATTAGCATGGGAATTTTGACCCACTCTCTTTCTGACCTGGACAAGTTTGTTCCTCCTTAGACAATCTAGTGGTTAATTCTTGATTCTGAGGGCTCACCATATTGGTCCTAAGTGTATTGTGGGCATCCAATCATCAGCTTAGGCCATTGCAACTCAGAACTCCTGAGTCGAGCTGTAACAGCTTCAGGCTCCCTGCCCCAGGAGTTACAATTGTATACCATCTCCCCTGACAACTGCCTTTTCTCCACGCATGGGAGCATACATTGCTTTTGTGGGCCATGGAAAAAGGGGAAAGCTGACATTGAGGTTGTGTTCTGCCTTAATGTTTGAAATGTTCCCCACTTTTTTATGATCTGATTTATACATACACATCTATATATTTTACATCGTTAATGTTTTCTTTGGCACAATCCTTTACAATATTTCTAAAATGAAATGTAGAACCTAAGGATTTGGGGGCCTGATGTTCCCTAATGCAAATGTCCCACAGTCATTGGAACTTTTAAGAGCAGTCCTGGTGAAGACTGTTCCTTGTGTAAGTGTGATTTAATATTCCTATATTACAAAAAATATTGACAATTGCTACCAATAGATCAACAATCCACAAAATTTCTTTAGACTCTAAAGATCTGTGATAGCCATGGGAGGTCCAGGCTCTACCTACAAAGATCGAAATCTTCTAAGCCTTTGTACATATTTTAATGAGTTACTATAGCTCTGAACCTAATCATCTAGTGGTGAAAACTCTTGCAAGGAACCTCTCTGCACTTAAGCTAGTTCTTGTAAGAGAGAAACACACTCTGATGGTTGACATGTTATCGAATGTTTTTAAATTCAGTAGTTCAACAAAAAAAATCTTCATTATATACTTGTTCTGTGCTAAGTGCCAGGGACACAAATAAATAAAAAAAAAAGATGAATCAGCCCCTTTTTTAAAGGAGATTATATTTTAATGGAGAGGGGGGAGAGAATGTGTACAAATGTAAATATAAGCAGAATAAATACGAAGTAATTATACAATGATGAGACTTGCCAGAAGTTGTGTTCCACAAGGGACTTTTAGAACTCAGAGTCACCTTCAAGCCACAATGAAGTAAGGAAGAGTTGGTGGAGTCCGTACACATTTTTCTTTTTATACTCTTGGTCCCCATGGAGGAATGCAAACATTGGCATGAATGAAATCTGTATTCTTTTCTCCTTGCTCGGCATAAATTATTACTTGGCAAGTGGTTCTTTTCTGAGGCTACATGAACCAACTACTAAAAAGTAAAATGATACGCATTCTGCTTATTGGAGAGGATGCACTCTTGGCTTCCTAGCCTCTGGGAACATTTACAAGAATGACTGGAAAAAGTCACTTTGTCATGGCTCCTGGCCAGTAAAAAACATATAAACAAGACCCACCCATATTGAGGCAGATGGGTTTTGTCTCTGTCAGTCACTCTCTAGTATTGATAAAGGTGCTCAGGAAGGTGTAACCTAAGGATACCTCTGGCAGTGAATCAGAAAGTGCTGAGAGGTCATGAGCACATCTCTTGTAGTATGACTGTTTATAAGCAGATTTAAGTCCATAAATTTGATATTGTCTTGAACTGATAGTTCCTTTACATCTTCCATTGCTGACTGATCCAAAGTAAAGCTAGAGTTATTCTTCCTAGGGAAGATATGTGTGTGTGTGTGTGTGAGAGAGAGAGAGAGAATGAGTGTGTGTGGTAAATGGAGTAATAGACTTAGAGCTAGAAGGAATCTTAATCTTTGAATTAACTGAGTCCAATCTTTTCATTGTACAGATGAAGAAACTGAAGTGCATAGAATTTAAGTGACTTTCCCTCGGTCCCTTACTGTCTGAATCAGGATTCCAAGCCAGTTCCTTCCAACCACAGGAACTGCACTCTATCCTCTAAACCAGTGATGGGCAAACTACAGCCCAGCAGGCCAGTTGTGGTCCCCTGAAATGTTCTATCTGACCCCTTGACATTATTCCTAATCTATCGAATATAATGAGTAGGATACAATACAATGAAACTTTGAAAGAGTTTCTTTAGAAACAGACTGACAGATGAACATTTCCTTTCCTTTGGCCCCCTCTTTAAAAAGTTTGCCCATCATTGCCCTAAACCACACTGACTCAAATGGCCCAACAGTTCCATGCCTTTTACTTGTAGCCTTCATCCATGAACTAAGAACATTTGAGAACCCTGGACCCAGTGAGCTAATTGGCTCCCTGGTTACATGAAAGAATGAATATTGACTTACTGCCAGGAAGTGACTTATTATAGAATAGATTCTGATCTTTCTCCTCTTCCTTATTTTCTATTTTCTTATTCCTTCTCCCTCCTTTCTCTTATATTCATCTCCCTCTTCCTTGTATCATAGTTATTTGTGTATATGCCTTTTCTCCCATTCAACTGTAAACTCTCTGAGTACAAGGAATAAGAATTAAGCACATAGTAGGTTGCAGAATTGGAATGAGCCAAATTGAATTTGCCCTATCAGAAATGTGCTCATACACAGACTCCTCAGAAACACATACACACACACACACACACACACACACACACACACAC
>NW_025389012.1:0-3941 GCF_016433145.1 Gracilinanus agilis | reverse complement strand
TTTATATACTTATTTGATGTTACTCAGCAGGAAGAAGGGGGGAGAAACAGAGAAAAGGAAAAAAAAATATATTTTTTAATTTTTTTTGCTCTTTATTGACCTCTAGTGGCTAAATGGTCACACTACAGTAGAGAAGGGTAGGAGTGGCAAGCAAGAGGTGTGACTATGTTTACCAGAAACTAAAATGGAGGATATGGCTACAAAACAGGGCAGATTCACTCTAAAGCCTTCATAGTCAGAAACTGGGTGTTGAAGTAATCATCTTGCTTATTTTTAAACCCCAGTTGGGCAGGGAAGCCAGAAAGCAGGCTGGGGTAGATGAAAAAAGGTCAGGACCTCCCCATACCCAGGCAAAAAGCCCAATAGAGTTTAGGGGTTTTTGCAAGATAAAAGACTCTTTCTCACTCATTGGCTAGAGGCTGCAGGGTGTTGTTTTTTTTAGCTTACCATTCACAGGAGAAGTAGGCAGGTCAGCTGGAGAGTCTCAAGAAGATCGTAGTAGCAGGAAACCACAATAGTAAATAAAGCAGCTTAAGTCTGGTGCTGGCTGCCACTTGGGGCTGAAATCAGAGGTAGGTTTTTAAAAACCCTTCTTGGCCAGGCAGTCAAGGGGTGGGAAAAGTCCTTGGAAGGCGCCGGGGAGGCTGCAGTGGTCTGAGGAACCAGCACAAGGGTGGAGTGGGTGAGGAAGGCCTGTGAAAGAAGCCTGGGTTGGAAAATGCATGGATTAGGGGGAAAAAATGAGAGGCAGCCACTCAGCAAAGGTGTTTTTTTTTTAAAATAAACCGCAGAAAGCTCTGCCCGGGGGTGGGGGGGTGGGGGGGGAAGGGTAGAGGCGCAGCTGGGAACTATTTTTATAGGGAGTTCAAAAATCCCTTCGTTAAGTCATCAACTGTAAATATTGAAATTAATATTCAATGCCTGCAAAGTATGATATTTATAAGGATTTTTATTTAAAGCCCTAGGGAAGAATCCTAACTCACCCTTCACCACAACGCCTCCTCTCAAAATGCTCCCATCACCATGCCCACCATGACCATATCAAAAACAGCCCACGAAACACACAACCAATAGTAAAAGCTTTAAGGAATTATGGGTATGGTGAAAAGGAGTTTGGGTAATGTAATTTTAACTCACAACCAATAGGAAAAGGCTTAAGGAATTATGGGTATGATGAAAGGGAGTCTGGGTAATGTAGTTTTAAAGGGGGTACAAGGTATTTTCAACTTTACACACTTTTAGATCACTCTAATTACTAGGGTTTCTTTCCTCAAATATCAAACCTCAATATGATTCTCCTCATTTAGGACTGCTCTTATTTTTGCCCACTGAGATAAAATAGAGCAAGTCTAATACCAATTCCAAATAATATTCTTTTAAGTAAAAACTGACTGATATCTTTGCAAATTTTAATATATTATGTCAGTTATTATTTTTATTAATATTGATTGTAGTAGTAGTGGTTGCAGTAGCAACAGAATTATATTCATATTAAATAATCTCAGCTGATTCAATTAGTCCTTGAATGACCCAGCATACAAACCTCTGATTTTTCTTATTTCTTATTCATGGGAATCTTCCATACTACAACATTTATATGGTGCTCCAGATACAACTTAACCCAAGCTTATCTGTCTTATTCTAGATGCAAAGCTTCATGAAACAGATCCTCTGATCTTGAGTATTTTTCATTTCCTAAAAGTAAAATAATGTTTTTAACTTTGAAAACTATGGTTTAAAAACAGGGAAATTTGTAAACAACCCTCCCCCACAATGATATTCAGGACATTTAGAAACTTGAATATATAACTAAGAGCTATTAAAATTACAATATATGTGGTCAATTTTATAGAAAAACATATTTCATAGAAGAAATGAAAATTATCAGCTGTCATGCTGTGAGAATTGATTTTTCATATACTGTATTAATTTTCATATCAGAACCCTAGAATACAAAGACCTAAATCACTTCCTACATATTAGAGATATTTTCCATGAAGCTCAGGCAGTCATCATCCATTCTTTAGATTTTTAATTTCTTTTTGTCCTTAGAAATGTGTTACTTTCACAGATTATTGCTAACTGGAAAATTCCATAATCATTCTTTTCCAAAGTACTTGTAAACCTTCACCTGCTTGTTTTAGGGAAGGGTTAAGGGTTTGATGGAATACTTCTTGTTTACCAGTTAGAATGTCTGGGAATTTTCAAGAGAGGAGCTGACTAATGGACTCCCAAAAGTACATCTAGATACCTGGGCCAGAAGTTTTGGGGAGCCCATGGAGAATTTCAGAGAATCCTTTGAGGGAAATTAGAATTCCTTGACCAATCAATGAATAACTTGTTTTAAAATTAAGAAATACTATCTCACAAGAATTTCAATTATTACAATGTAACATAACCTTTAAGAGAAATGAGAAATAGCATGTTACATTGGAAAGAGTTGACTCTGAGGTCAGAACATATACATTCAAATCCTGTTTTTGACTGTTGCTACTCCCTTTATGACTCTGGATTAATCATTTGGGATGCATTTTCTTGGTGTCATTTTTTTTTCTTCTTCAAAAAGAGGAAAGAGAACTAGTCTTCCTTTCAGGTATTGCTCTATGATCTTTTTTCCCCCTATTCTACCTGAAACAGTATGGTAAGTACTGCCCATTAGTACCTCCCCAAAATATGATACCCCTCCTCTTTCCTTCCTATAGTAGGCTAACCTTTGCCTAAAGGGAGAAAAAGCTCTTCTTGGGATCTGAATGCTTCATTAAAGTTCCACACCTTCTCTAATAAACATGGAACAAATTTAGGACCCACCTCCTTCACACTTTAAATATGGATTTCTTCACCTAAAAAGCAAAAAATAAAAAGTTATCCCCAAACCCTGATTTGCCTCATATTTCTCGATAAAACTTCCTGTTTATTTAAATTTATAAAAATCATTAACAACCACAAGGAGTCTAGATTTTTTAGACTTTATGGATATCAGAAGAATATGAATTCAAGGTATAATGTATCCTGCCACAGTAACCTGTTGGTCACTCAAACTTCTATAAGGTTAAGAAAGAAAGGTGAAAATAAGTATAACTATATAACTATATAACTATATAACTATATATATATATACATATATATATATTATACAACCTTACTGTAATGGGATAACACTCTATTTTGTTAACTGTTAATTTACTTTAAAATATTTCATTTCATCTCCTAACTGAACCAAAATTGAAAGAGGGCTCTTGTTAGGCTAACCTCAAACAGTAAGATAGCAATGCTTTTATGGTGCCTATGGAGCAATGAGTTGGTTCAAGTATTCTGAAAAAGAAAATGAATTAACTGTGAAGAGGCACTAAACTGTATATAGCAACAGTCTTAGCACATATACTCCAATTTGGAGCTGAACATGTATAAATATATATGCATATATATTTATACGCACTGATACATATATATACATATATACATACTTATGTCTGTATGTGTGTTTATGAATTTGGTCATATGTATTGATAATTTTTGTGTAGAAAAATCTGAAAATAAGGTCAGTACCTACTGATTAGACTATGTCTAAACCAATTAAAATAAATTAATGTAAAGAAATATTATAATGTAAGAAATAAGGAGAATGAGAAATTGCAAACATATGTACAATATTAGGCAGAATATGGAAAGCAGAAACAGGAGAACATTCATAATTACTACAGTAATTAAAAGAAAATAATGCAAAAAGGTAAATAAATTAAAATGAAACACATGATCAAATTCTCCTCTTCTTAGAGATATGTAGGAATAAAAGTCCAATTTTTAATGTCCTCCCAGAAATGGGTGATATATTGGTAAGTTTTGATTAACTTATTCCTTGTCCAAAGTGGAGGAGAAGAATTTAGGGAATAGAATGAATGATGAATGATATTTAAAGGGACATATATATATATATATATATA
>NW_025389011.1:0-3133 GCF_016433145.1 Gracilinanus agilis | reverse complement strand
ATATGGCAATTCTACCTATATTAATTTACCTATTTTGGTTTATTAAATACAGTTATATATTACAATTATACATTTTGATATTTAAACTATAAATATTGAGAAATTATGGTATTTTTCTCAAAGTGACACACCACCAGAGTTATGCTGTTTTTTGGCGAATTTTGACACCTCGAGCTCAAAAGGTTGCCCATCACTGGCTTAAACCAACAAATTGGTCTCATCCACCCATTCTATGGGGGGATAATCTTCATATGCTTTAGTTAGACATCATCCTGGATCACCAACCTGATTAAAACCTGTAAATAACCCTTACTCTGCTTTAGTCCATCACCATCATATATGCTATAACTTGTTCAAGCATTCCCCAGTTGATGATATACACTGAATTTCAAATTCTTTAACATCATAAATACAGTTGTTATAAATATTTTATACACATAAGTAATTTTCCTTTTTCTATGCTCTCTTTAGGATAGAGACCTAGTAATGGTATTGTTGGATCAAACTGTATGCACAGTTGTATACTCCTTTGGGCATAGTATTAAATATTTTCCAAGAATGGTGGACCATTTCACTATTCCTCCAACAATTAGTTGGTGTTTATATATCTCTCATCTTACAGCATCTCATTTCTGATAGGCATGGGATGATACCTCAGAGCTATTTCTTGCATTTAATTCATAGTAATTTTGAGCATTTTTAAAATATAACTACAGATTGCTATGATTTTTTTATTCTGAAAACTTCCAGTTTGTATCTTTTGACCATTTAGCAACTAGGGAATGGCTCACATTTATAAAGTTGACTCAGTTCTATAAACAGTATAACTTTGACATTTGAAACCTTTATCACAGACATTTGCTGTATTTTAAAAATTATTTTTCATTATCATGCCTTTTGGCTTAATGTAATTTCCCAGATTACTGCTTTTTATTTAGGTCTCCTATTGCTTTTGTTTTGTCTGAAATCATGATGGCCACCTTTGCCTTCTGTGGGTAATAGAGTTACCAATCAGCACCAACTGTTCTCAGTGCCAAAAAAGCATAACCTGAAATCTCTTTTTGACCTATTGTCTGACTTTCTAATTATCTCTGGGCTGAGAGTTTCCAAACCTGCTACCATGTCATTTTAGCTGCTGCTCTGTGTGTGGGAACTCTGCACATGATGTGTTATAAACTTCTCTTGTTGACCTAATTTTTTTAGGCAAGAAAAAGTATGCCCTACCCTTAGGTTCACTCTACCACTCAAAAATTTGATTTGAGAGGTTCCAGGTTAAGATGGCAGCAGAGTAAGAAGCACCTCTTAACCTCTCCTGACCGAAACACACAAAACTCCTCAAGGGGACATAAAAACAAGTCCAGACAAACGGAGGAACCCCACAACAGGGCCCAATGTGGAAGGTACGTGGAATCGGGGCATTTCCATGCTATAAAGGGGTGAAACAGCTCTCACTAAATCGCAGGCTGAGCAACCACCCCACCCCCATCCCCTCCACACACAACACCTATAGCGCCGAAAGCCAGCTAAAAAGAAATAGAGCAAGTTTGGGGCACCCATCAAGTCATTGGCAGCTCTGGGGTCTGTTCCTGAGAGCAGCAAGATTTAGGACCCCAAAAAGCTATAGAAAACACACAAACTCTGAGCGCGGGAGCAGAACGCAGAGAGTGGACGCAGGGCACAGAATGCAGGCTCAGAGCACAGACGCGGGCAGAGGCGTGGGTGGAGGCAGACACAGCCACAAGCTAAAGCTCTGAAACCCTGAGTGGGGAACCAGTGCAGACGGGTATACGACTGTGGAAGCAGCGCGTTGAGACTTGTAAAGGAACCTCTGGCAGAGGATCAAGCAAGGGGGTAAACCAGGGGGCTTGACCTTGGAAAAAACCAGAACTCAGACCTCAGGAGCCAAAAGACAGCGGACAAACCCTGAGCGCGAGGATAAACCTGAGAAGCTGCTAGGCTAACCATGGCTACCCAGTCTCAGGAAGTTCAGAAGAGAAAGATTAACAACAAGAAAAAGAAGTCTTTAACACTCGACAACTTTTACACAGAGAAAATCCAGACAACCAAGCAAACAGAGGAGTAGAACAAACAAGCATCCGGACCCTCCTCAAATAAGGAAAACTCCTCACAAGCTATGGAAGAGTTCAAAACTGAGACTTTGAGGAAAATGGAAGAGATATGGAAAGAAAATAACAGTTTAAAAGGTAGAATCTTGCAATTGGAAAGTAAGGCTCAGAAACCAAATGAACTGATAAGCAAATTGAACACCAGAAATGATCAGATTGAAAAGGAATACCAGAAGATTAATGCCAAAAAACAGAAGATTATAGCTGAAAACCAGAAGATTATAGCCGAAAACCAAAAGATCATAGCCGTAAACCGAAAGATTATAGCCAAAAACCAATCCCTAAAGGCTAGAATTGAGCAATTAGAAGCTAATGATCTCTCAAGACAACAAGAACAAATAAAACAAAGTCAAAATACTGAAAAAATAGAAGGAAACATGAAATATCTCAATAAGAGAGTGACAGACCAAGAAAACCGGTCTAGAAGAGACAATTTGAGAATAATTGGTATTCCAGAAAAACCAGAAATTAATAGAAACCTGGACTCCATACTAACAGAAATTATTCAGCAAAATTGCCCTGAAGCCCTACAACAAGAGGGCAATATAGACATTGAAAGGATTCATAGAACACCTACAACATTCAATCCAGATAAGAAAACTCCCAAAAATATAATTGCCAAATTCAAGAGTTTCCAAGCAAAAGAAAAAATCTTACAAGAAGCCAGAAAGAGACAATTCACATATCAAAGAGCACCAATCAGGATCACACAGGATCTGGCAGCCTCCACACTAAAAGATCGCAAGGCTTGGATACGATATTCAGAAAGGCAAGAGAGCTGGGCCTGCAACCACAGAACAACTACCCATCAAAATTGACTATATATTTCCAGGAGAAAGTATGGGCATTCAACAAAATTGAAGAATTCCAGGTATTTGCACAGAAAAGACCAGTGCTAAATGGAAAGTTTGATATTCAACCACAAAAATCAAGGGAAACTTGAAAAGGTAAATAAGAAAGAGAGGGGAAAGAAAGAAAACTTATAATTTTTAAATTTGCCTTTTTAA
>NW_025389010.1:0-4321 GCF_016433145.1 Gracilinanus agilis | reverse complement strand
TCTTCCTGGCTCCAAATCCATCATGCAAATCCAACATTCTATTTACTACTCAGCACTGTTTTGGGGAGCTAGGAACAATGAGTACACAAAAACACTTCAAAGAAGGGTCAGTGCATAGTTTGCTTTCCTAAAGGCTGGTTGAAATCATTGATGCAGAAAAACAAGCCCAAATGGAATCATGAAGAGTCAGACATGACTAAAAACACAACAACAGGTGATCAGCCATTTTTCAGAATAAAAATACTGCACGAGAGCAGAATTTTAACAGGGAAAGGGGATGTATGGGTCTAGACTGCAGAGATCTTAAACTTTCATATATCCTGCACCCTCTGGCAGTCTGGTGAGGCTCCTGTACCCTTCTTAGAATAATGGTTTTAAAATACATCACATATATATGATTAAAAATGAAAACAATTATATCGAAATGGTTATCAAAATCTTAGGCTCCATGTTAAGAACCCCTGGAATTAGAATGGTGGTAACACTGGTGAAATAGACCCGAATAGCTTTCTCAGGGCAACCCCCCATATATAGTATATTTGTGTGAAGAAGACATGAGGAAAGATATAGGAAGGATGAAAGAGAAGAGGAATAAATCAAGTGGAGAGTTTTCCTAGGACTCTGAACAGTGGGACTGCTCTGTGTAAACAAATGTTATTGTTGTTTAGTTTTTTTTCAGCTGTATCTGACTCTCTGTGACTCCATTTTGGGTTTTTTTTGGACTAAGATACTGAAGTAGTTTGCCATTTCCTTTTTTATCTCATTTTATAGCTGAGGAAACTGAGGCAAACAAGGCGAAGTGATTTTCCCAGGGTCACACAGCTACTAAGTGTCTGAAGCTGGATTTGAACTCATGAAGCTGTGTCTTCCTGATTCCAAGCCTAGTGCTCTATGCTGCCTATGTCCAAAGCAAACATACACTTACTCACCTATTCTCTACCTTTATTATATTTGGACACCAAGAGGTGGTGCAAAGGATGAAAAATGTGATAAAGTGGATTTGGAGTCAGAGCTTGTGGGTTTGAATTTCAGTTCTACCACTTAGCACACTTTGGCTTGTAACTTAGCTTCTTCAGGTCTCAAATTCCTTTTATGTAAAATGAGGGTTTGGAGGAGATGATCTCTAAAACTTTCCAGTTTTAAATCCTATGATCCTATGTTCTCTGTGTTGGTCCATTGCCACCCTTGGTGATCTTCATTAATTTTTCAGTTTTGCTTCTACATTTATTGAAGAACAATGAGTCACCCAGAGTTACTTATTTGGCAAAGGAAAACTAAATTGGAGTCTGGAACAGTTATTTCTCTTTTTTTTTTTTTCAGGAATTATTCTGTAATTGAAGTGAAAGATTGCTTTGTTTGTGTGTTTGTAGGCAAAGCAGAGAGAGTGAAATAATTTATAAGTTTCTTGTTCTTGCATTTAAGTATTCAATTCAATTCAGTATTTAATTAACCATGCTATATGAAAGATATTACTACTATGATTTCATGAATGTGGCCACTCCATCTAATCATGCAGATTGCAGCGAATTCATGCCTTTTTGTCCTGTGTGATCTTTTCTATGTCCTACCATGATACTTTGGAAATCTCTAAGATTTTTTTTATACTTTTATTTTTTTTTAAATCCTTAACTTCTGTGTATTGGTTCTTAGGTGGAAGAGTGGTAAGGGTGGGCAATGGGGGTCAAGTGACTTGCCCAGGGTCACACAGTTGGGAAGTGTCTGAGTCCTGTTTTGAACCTAGGACCTCCCGTCTCTAGGTCTGACTCTCAATCCACTGAGCTACTCAGCTGCCCCCTCTCTCTAAGATTTTTAACATTTGACATCAATTGAAAGTAAAGTCAGTTTTAAATAAGTGCTGTATAATTACTCTTTCTAGATTTCTGAGCTTTTTGATCTACCTCCTTTTCTTGATGGGCTTCTGGTCATTGTTGGCAAAATGACCCAGTTTGTTCACACTGTAATGGAGAAGCAACTAGTGGCTCAGTGGATAGAGCTCTAGACCTGGAATCAGGAGGACCTGAATTCAAATCCATCCATAGAGACTTATTAGCTATGTGACCCTGGTCAAGTCACTTCTACTCTGTTTGCCTCAGTTTCCTCAACAACAATATTACCCCCCCTTTCAGAGATGTTAGGAGGTTCAAATGAGATAATATTTATAAAAAGCACTTAGCTTTTTGTGGTAAGGTGCTATGTAAATGCTAATTCCCTTTACTGTTATGGAAGTCTTAAAAATCCCTATGGTTATCTCTTAATCCATTTCATGTACATGTGATTTCCTTCCTTTTTCCTTCCTTCTCTCTCTCTCTCTCTCTCTCTCTCTCTCTCTCTCTCTCTCTTTCACTCTCTCTTTTCTCTCTCTCTGTCTTTCATTTCTCTCTCTCTCTCTCTCTTTCATTCTCTTTTTTCTCTGTCTCTGTCTCTGTCTTTCATTTCTCTCTCTCTGTCTCTGTCTCTCTCTGTCTCTCTGTCTCTCTCTCCCTCTCAAAAACTCTTACCCTCTATCTTAGAATTGATACTAAGTATTAGTTCCAAGGCAGAAGAGCAATAAGGGTTAGGCAATTGGGGTCAAGTGATCAGGGTCACGCAGCTGCCCCTGTATGTGTGATTTTCAGAATTGGAAATCTCTATCCCATAGTTAGAAAAATCCTACATAAATTGTGAATGTATGGTTCAAAATTTAGAACGCCACATACCTGAGTAAATGTCAGTGTAAGACTAGAGAAACAAGACTCAGGGATGCTTTGGAGCAACAAGAACAAAGAGGACCTCCTTTCACTTTTCTCTATATCTTTCTCTCCTTAGACTTTAGTTATAGGAATTTCTATTTTCTCTTCAAATGAGACTGGACCTGTGAGTTCACTGGTGAGCTATAACATGTTGTAGTTGATTAGTGCTGGCTTGAGTCAGGAAGACTTGTTTTCAAGTTCTAATTTTGCCTCACACCAACTCTGGGACCTTGGGCAAGACCCTTGACCTCTCAGAGTTCAAGTTAACTCCCCAAGATGGTAACTTGCAGAGGAGGTGCCAACCTACATTGATAGAGAGAATTTTCTCATCAAGGTTCCTTCCGACAATGAAATCACAATTCCTTTCCATACAATCTCCTCTTTCCTCATTCTTACCACAATTATTTAATTCTGTACTTTCCTAATTTGGAGAGAGGTTGGGGAGAGCATGATGTCACCTGATGGTCTTAACATTCAGGGATAATAATTGCATACCTCTCCCTTTGGAAAGGTCTCAAAGGCAGCTCTAGCCCTTCTACTTTTTGGCCACCTCTTTTTTTAAGGGCAGTGAAAAGTCCATTATTTTTTTTGTAATTGATCTATGTCCCATGCCTGGTTTTCTCCTAATAACTTGACTATTGAAACATGTGAATAAGCAAACAAATGTTCCAAATCTCTTTTCTTTTACCTATTAAAGTCTCAGACATTTTCTCCCACAATGACTTGAAAAACTTCTCAGCAAAGAAGGGTTGTGATCGCCACATAGATAGGGAATTACTATACTATTTGAAAGTCTAAGAATTTCCTCTCCTCATTTAGAATAAAGTTGATTCTTGTTAGCAAGTAGAGGTGCCCAACTTATTTTCCCTAAGATAATATTAAAATAATAAAATAATATTAGTTGATACACAGAGGGCAGCTAGGCAGCACAGCGGATACTGTGCCAGTTCTGAAGTCAGGAAGAATAATCTTCCTGAGTTCAAATCTGGCTTCAGACACTTACTTAGCTGGGTGGTCCTGGGCAAGTCACTTAACTCTTTTTGTCTTAGTTTCCTCATCTATAAAATGAGCTGGAGGAGGAAATGGGAAACTATTCTAGTATCTTTGCTGAGAAAACTCCAAATGGGGTCACAAAGAATCTGATACAACTGAATCCACCAAACAACATTTGATACACACACATCTACATATATGTCTAATGGTCTTGGTTAAGATGTAATTTTCCCCTTTACTCTTGATGAGTGGTGTAAGAGCAATGTTCTGACTCTGGGGTGCCCTTCCCTGATAGAAAATACCTGCATGTATGTATGCCTCCTTGTACTTGCTTTATTTGTTCACCTGGCCTTGAGGGAAATATTTCTGAAATTATTTTTTGGTTAAAATAGCCTGACCCAGAGTACAGGAGAAGCAAAACTGTCATTTTTTTTTTTTACTTAAAAGATGGATTTACTAGAGATCGCCAAATAAACAAATGATACAAAGCAATTACAGCATTGTACTTTTACTGTATGATCTCTGTAACCTTGTATAATATATATTATGCAATATATTATATTGTATAATAAATATATATCATGTTATTATATATAATA
>NW_025389009.1:0-3831 GCF_016433145.1 Gracilinanus agilis | reverse complement strand
AATATATATATATATAATGTGCAGGTATTTTTTTTTTTTTTTTTTTTTTTTAGTTTTTAAGTTATGGTTTTTCAGTGAGTCCAAATGACTTTAAAATTCTCTTCTTAATCTCTTTTCCAGGTCAGTTGTTTTTGAAATCAGATGTAAAAATAGTAATCTTCTTCAATTTTCAATCTTTTGATTTTTTTTCCCTAATATTTCTGGCTGTCTCATAGAGTCATAGATTTCTCTGGTCTTTTCTAGTTTTCGTGGAGTCCATTTCTTGAGTAAGGTTTACCACTTTCTCTTCTAACATATTTTATTTTAGTTTTCAGAACTCATTTCATTTTTTATCTCTAGCTTAAAACTAATAGGTGTTCATTGCTGGGGTTGGGGGAAGAAATTTATTTTTTTTCTTTGAATTTGTGCTTGTAGTTGTTACAGAGTTACTCTGTTCTTCTAGGCCAAATATTGGATTTTTCTAGAAATAAGATAATGGTTTATAGTGGTCATTGCCTTTTTTTTTGTTTATTCATCTCCCCAATTTTAGTTCCTAAGTTAGATGTTTTTTCTGAGCCAGGCTCCACCCTTTGCAATGCATTTGATTAGAGTGGTTGGTCTTGATCTGGTTGCTTCTCTACTTCTTGGGCTAAGATCCTCCTGTATCTTTCTAATTCTGAATTTTGGATCTTAGGGTCCCTCAATAATATCTTGGGACGGGGGGGCAGCTAAGTGGCTCAGTGGATTGAGAGCCAGACCTAGAGATGGAACTCCTGGTTTCATATCAGGCCTCACTTAACCCCCATTGTTTAGCCCTTACCATTTTCCTGCCTTGGACTGATTCTAGGATGGAAAATAAGGGTTTAAAATAATAATAATAATAACAATAACAATAATAATAATAATAATACTATTTTAGGACAGAGTTTTAGGGACCTTGAAGACCCTGGACATATCACTATCCTGGTATGAGTTCTGCCTTCTTACCGCCTGGTAGCTGACACTCTTGAGTCCTTCTGAGTTCCCAGTATGTATTTCCAACTGCTTTTCAGCCTTAGCCTTTCTCTTTTTCATTATTGGTCCCCCTGGAATCAAGATTTAACCATGAATTTAATCAGGATTTAGAGTTTTTACTTTTGTTTTCACTTATTTGTTATAATCATTGTGTACATTTTCTTTTAAGTTTTCTTTCTTCTACCTTTATTCACACAAAATTTCCTATATTTCTCTGAATTACTGAAATTAATAATTTCTTATCATGGTCCTAGGTTTGAGAGACTACTTCCAAGCAAGGGTTGGGGACATTTTTGATCTTTCCTTCCTATATTCCAACATTTAACAGAAAATATGTTCTTTAAATGGAAGATTATGTGGCAAAAATTACTTCCACCACTCAAAGGTGAAAGAAAGCAAAACCCAAAGTTCAATTTATGTATATTCCAGTGGGATTTATTGAAGAATATAGTATAGTTAGCCAGGTCTTGGGTAGATACTAAGTACAGGAAATGTTAAAATTATCAAGAGTCCCTGTGACTGTGAGTTCAGGTGACGGTACATTTCTGCAGGCCTACAAAGTTCCTGATTCTTTGCCAGCTGTCAGTGTGCTCATACAAGAATCACAGGATAAATCTTCAGTGCCAATAGTTTGAAAGTATAATCTTTATTAAATTTTTAAAGGTTTAGATTTAATTTCTTCATTGTTTGAATAATTCCTGTGAAAATATATTATTTTCATGCAGGAAGCTGGAAATCAGTATGTTATAAAGGAAGCGGTTATGTAGTTCCTTCCTTTCTAAACTGTAAGCCTAATGTTTTTCCTCACCTTGAGTTCAAGGGCTTAGTTTACGTACATTTCAATAAACTGAACAGCACCTGTGGCTTAGTCACAAAAAGCAACATCTTGGAGTTGCTAAGCAAACAAATATATTTATAAAATAAGAACCATTTGAAATGTTTAAAGAATGAAACACTAGGAAAATTAGTAGAAAATTATTAAAAGCACAAGCAAACAAAACAGAATTGTATGAATTAGTAGATAAATTTTAGTCATATCTGTATAACCACAATGAATTGTGGTATGGAAATTTGTTCTTGACAACACAAATTTTTTTCCACAGAAAAATTAGGAATACTTTGTGGATATTAGCAAATCAGTTATGTGCCCTTGGAATCACAGGTCAAAACATGAGAAATGCAGAAAAGAGTATCAACGATAGTGTAAAAATCCTTGTATCTATTGTAGAAGTCTTTTTTTTTTAAACCCTTGTACTTCGGTGTATTGTCTCATAGGTGGAAGATTGGTAAGGGTGGGCAATGGGGGTCAAGTGACTTGCCCAGGGTCACACAGCTGGGAAGTGGCTGAGGCCAGATTTGAACTCCCATCTCTAGGCCTGGCTCTCAATCCACTGAGCTACCCAGCTGCCCCTATTGTAGAAGTCTTGATATCACTTATAAGCTTTTATTCAGATAACTATTTTAAGATTCCAACTTCTAAAATTTTTTGTTTCCTTTTGTTAGGATTGATGGTATCATGATAGTTATTGTCAGCCTTAAAGAAGGAAACAAGGTTGCTTAGTAGTACCATTTGGTATAAATAATCATTATAGAGGCTTCATCAAAAAAAATCTAGAATCTGCATTCACATAAAATTTCAACTTCCTAAGAGTCTGAATGGGAAGTCAATAAAAATAAATTTTAAAACCCACTTTTTGAAAAAAGCCAATATTTTAAGGAAAGTCTTCCAACTCAAAAGATTGTATGAATATCTCTTGGAGCCCATGCTTCTGGACTTTACAGTTTCAGTATAAGACAATTGATTAGAAGAATCATTGTGCTATGCTTGAAAAAACAGTGAATTTGGTTGTCAGAAGACTTAGGTTAGTATCTTCACTGTGCTACCTAATACTTCTAACAATCATATTTTCCTAATTTTTGCACAAAAAAGGGATGGGATTAGATGAGCCTACAGCTTCTATAATTTTTTAATGATTTCTCTCAGCTTTAGTTTCTTTTTCTATAAACTGTGTCAGTTACAATGGGTGACTCTTTTCAGGTTGTAAATCCTATGAGGTCAAGGTCAGATCACAATATAATAATAGCTCACCTTTATGTAGCATGTTGCAGTCTTACAGCTTCGTGAGGTTGGTGGTATAAATATTGTTATCCTCATTTTACAGAGGAGGATGATAAGACACAGAGGAGTTTAGTGGTTTTTCCTAGTATCACATGACTGGTAAGTGGTAAGCTGGAACAGTGCCTCCTAAAAGGTCTCTTTATTATAGTAAACAGGAATAGAGAACAGGTGATGGGAAGATTAGTACATCCCCATATTTTCAAACAAAGGGGACCAATAAAATGAACAAAAGAAAAAATATAAAAACTTCATTATATATTAACTGCTCATTTTTAGAGTACTGTGCCAGAAGCTAAGGAACATTCCAAGTTTAAGATAGGATCCCCATCTTTTGGCATTTCCAACTTAGCAAAGGAGAATCTGACATAAAAGGATACAAAATAAATGTATAAAAGGCATGAACTTAGTTCAGTTATATTTCAGCCCTTAGGTGTGCATTGGCATTACTAAGAGATCTGGGAATGGCAAATGAAAGAAGTGACACTTGAACTGGGATTTAAAACTTTTTAAAGATATGACATCCTACTTAAGTAGAATATTTGAACTAGGAGTCATAAAGCTTGTGTTCTAGTTCCATTTATAATAGCAGTAATTAGCTGTCTTCCTTCACCTGTCTCAAAATGGAATATTTGGGGGGCAGATGGGTAGCTCAGTGGATTGAGAGCCAGGCCTAGAGACGGGAGGTCCTAGGTTCAAATCTGGTCTCAGACACTTCCCTG
>NW_025389008.1:0-5172 GCF_016433145.1 Gracilinanus agilis | reverse complement strand
CTCTCTCTCTCTCTCTCTCTCTCTCTCTCTCTCTCTCTCTCTCTCCTTCCCCAAGGACTTCTCTGTAATGAAAATGAACAGCCTGGGAAAGGTGGGGGTGGAGAGTTTCTTTCTGGGCTGGTAGCTTGTGATCTATCTGCAAGGTTGCTTTGCTCTGGTTGGGCCAGGACTATGAGCTCCTCCCAGTGGAACCATCAAAGCAGAGGCACAGTTGGGACTCTGCTCAGGGTTAACAAACGGTTTGGAAAACCTCTTTTAAAGTTCCTGGCAATGTCCCTCTGGGAGTCAGTGCATATATCTTAAGAAAGAAAAAAAAATCATTAAAGAAGTTAGGATTCTGGAGAGGCCATAAATGTAAAATATCGGTGGTTCGACAGCGGGTCCCTGGCAGCCAAAAGCAGAGAGCTTGCCTTGATGAGCCAGAATTATGTCCAGGAGATAAATCATAACACGCTGTCCTGAAGATGGCCCCTCTGAAGTCCCTCGGCGAACTCCCAAGAGGAACAGGTTTAGACATGGATCGTGGGCACACTTTGATGCGTGCCCATGTCCAAGGGACCTGGACAGAAGCAAGACGGCCCCGAGAATTGGGCTAACTCGCCCCAAGATGGTCTGTCTGGAGTGCTCTAGAGTTGGATCCAGAGAATCCCAGAATAATAGGACTGGATGAGCCCTTAAGATTTCCAGAGACTTCATGCTGGAAGGGACCCGATGACCACCGAAGTTAGAGTCTCACGATGCTTAGAGATGCCAGGACGTCCGAGGTGGAGGAGTCTCGGAATATCAGGGCTGGGGATGGGTGGGTGGGGGGTGGGGGGGAAGCTGAGGTCAGAAGAAGGCAGAACTGGCAGGAACCTTGGAAAACAGAATGTCTGAGCTAGAAAGAGCCCTGGGGCTCATCTCATCTAATAGTTCCATCTTACAGAAGATGAAAAAGTCGAAATGACTTACCCAAGGACATAAAATGAGTTATGGCAGCTAGGTTGAAGCAATGGATAGGGTGAAAGACCCGGCACCAAGAACTGAGTTCAAATTCTGTCTCAGACAAGCTTTGTGACCTGGAGCCAGCCATTCATTTCTGTCTGCCTCAGTTTCTTCCATTGTAAAAAGGGGATACTAGCAGCTGCTGCCTCTCAGGGTTGTTGTGAGCATAATATTTGTAAAGCACTAAGCACATAGCAAATGCTTACTAAATGTTTGCTGCCTTCCCTTCTCCCCTTTATGGAAGGGCCCTGCGGATGTCTGAGTCCAGTTGCCCTTTCCATGACCTCCCCCTCTCAGCTGAAGCCTAAAGAGAGGAAGAGAGGAGTTCCATATTGAAAACTTTGGCTCTTCGGATGGGCGAACCGATGCCCCAGACAAAGGGAAACTGGGATTGAAGCTTTCCCGGCAGTCTGTGCCAGAGGGCAAGCTTGGCCAGCCCAGTCTGGGCTTTGAAGTCAGCTTGTCCGAGATCCTCGCCCTGTCCCCCCGTCCCTCCTTGTCCCAAGTCCCTGTTGACCTCTCCCCGTTTCTCCTTCCTGCCTGGGAGAGAGGGAGGGTGACATTGAATGCCTGTGCTAGGGCGTCCGAAGGGTTAACTAATTAATGATCGGAAAGTGCTTTGAAAAAATAAAGTGCTGGATAATGGGAAGGGCAATTATGTTGGGAGAAACTCCTAATTTGGCTGGAATTGATGTTAATGATAAAGTATCTGAAACATGGAGCGAGCAGCTCGATTGTATTTTATATGACAGAGAGAGACACCCACATGCAGGGGACACGGAGAGCAGTTAATTTGGTTAAATAAAGCAGAAGATAAAAGAAGGCAATGCCGTGGGACTCGCTGTTTATCTGGACTTTGTGGAACACTTTGGAATTGGATTTGGCCCTTTGACACTTATTTATTCCTTTGTGACTGAAATACATGGGAGAAGTGCAGAGTTTATGGCTAAAAAAAGAGAGTGAACATAAGAAGGGAAAAGGGAAATGAGGAGCCCCAATGTGCCTTGGAGCCAGAACCGGCTCCGCTCCAAGGTCTCCCTGCGTGCCACATCTCAGGGCTGTCAGCGAGGTCCCTCCCCATTGCACCCACACTTTGGACTCAGAGTCAGAGACCGTTCAAGCTGGCAGGGCCTTTAGAACACAGAGAAAGCCCTCAGAACAGAAAATGGCAGAGATGGGAGGGCCCTTAGGACACACAATGTCAGAGCTGGGAGAGACCTTAGAACAGAGAATGTCAGAGCTGGGAGAGACCTTAGAACAGAGAATGTCAGAGCTGGGAGAGATCTTAGAACAGAGAATGTCAGAGCTGGAAGAGTCCTTAGAACAGAGAATGTCAGAGCTGGGAGAAGACTTGGAACCCAGAATGTCAGAGCTGAGAGAGACCTTAGAACAGAGAATGTCAGAGCTGGGAGAGACCTTAGAACAGGGAATGTCAGAGCTGGGAGAGATCTTAGAACAGAAAATGTCAGAGCTGGGAGAGAGCTTAGAACAGAGAATGTCAGAGCTGGGAGAGACTGTAGAACACAAACTATCAGAGTTAGGAGGACCCTTAGAGAATACCAGAGCTAGAAGAAGACTTAGAACAGAAAATATCAGAGCTAGAAGACTTAGAATATAGAATATAAGAGGTGGAAGGGCCCTTTAAGAATGTCAGAACTGGAAGAAAACTTGGAACAAAGAATGTCAGAGCTGAGAGAACTTAGAACCCAGAATGTCAGAGCTGAAAGAGCTTAGAACCTACAATGCCAGAGCTTGGAGAAAACTTGAAACAGAGAATGTTAGACCTGGGAGAGACCTTAGAACACAAAATATCAGAGCTAGGAGGACCCTTAGAGAATGTCAGAGCTGGGAGAAGACTTAGAATACAGAATATCAGAGGTGGAAGAGCCCTTAGAATCTAGGATCTCAGAGCTAAGAGGGGCCTTAGAATAGAGAATGTCAGAGCTGGGAGGGTCCGTAGAACACAGATTGTCAGAGATGATGAGGTATGTAAGAACATGGAAAAATTCTAAAGTTGAAAGGGACCTTAGAACACATGTCAAAACTGGGAGGGCCCTTAGAACACAGAATATCAGAACTGGGAGGGTCCATAAAGCATAGAAGGGGTACTTAGAATGTAGAATACTAAGGATGAAAGAGACCTAAGAACTTGATGTCATAGCTGGAAAGGTCCTTAGAACAAAGTAAGTCAGAACTCGGAGGGTCTCTTAGAGTGTCTGAGCCAGGAGGGCTCTTAGAACACAGAATATGAGAATTGGAATGAGTTGGAATATGAGTTGGAACCCTTAAAATTCAATATAATTCAATTCCACAAATGTTTATTAAGTATGTCCACTGTATAATGTACATACAACATTGAATACAAGGGCTAAAAGAAGCCTTACTGATCTAGGCCAACTCCTTCCTTTTGCAGATGAGGAAACTGAGGTAGAGAGAGATGAAATTATTTCCCCAGAAGTGAGTTCATGGCTCAGCCAGGTGTCTTGGCTGGGTGCCTGGTGCCCTTTCTACTTCATTAACTTCTGGTTCTCCTTGGCCGGGTCTGGAAGGAAGGGGCAGAGGTGGGTAAGGAGAAATGGTCAGAATGGGGCCAGGGAAGACCATTTTCAGGGTGGGATGGAATGAGGTTGATATTCCCATCTGGTAAAGAGGTCCCCAAGGCATAACTGGTCATTGTTTTGTAACTGGGACGAGAAGCAGAAGATGTGCCCGGGACATTGGCACGGAATTCCCCTTCCAATGCTGTTGTTGAGACTGTTGAGAGTGGGGAGGGGAGCAGAAGCCAGGAATAGCACCAGGGTGGGCCAGCTCATGGAAGAGCATCTTGCCTGGGGGACAGCAGCCAGGAGAGGAGGTGGAATTTGATGGCTTCACAGAGTTGGGAAGGACCTCAAAGGTCCTCCAGGCCAATCTGCCCATTTTACAGCTGAGAAGAAGTCACCTGTCCAAGACTGAATGGGAGAAGAGTGGCAGGCAGATGAGTCAGCTCAGAGTACCTGGAAGCTAACCTTCGCTGCGTCTACCCTGCCTGAAGGACCGAAAGAACTGTCCTCATCCTCTATATTTTGGCATCCTGGGGCAGATATCTGTTAACCCCCCCGCCCTAGTTACAGCTCTGGAACCAACTCTCCCCAAGGCCCCTGGGCTGGAGACCCTCAGTTAGGGAATGGGGGGAGCATCCAGATCAGGAGGGGGTGAAGGAAGGGAAACAAGAGCAGCAGAAAAGGCACGGGAGCCTTCGAGAAGGGCAGGAACCTTGGTCTGTAAGGTCCCTGCAGGTCTGGATTAGTATTCAGTATTTATAATATTTCCATAATGGTAAAACAAAAGAAAACAAGCAGAGAGAATGCATTTTTAATCACCAATCATTTGTCTTTGTTTGTTGTGAATGAACAGCGAGGTGAAATACTATTTCATAATCACCCCCATTCGAATTTTCCTCCCCACAAAGCACTGAGAAATCTCTAAATAAAATAAATAAACAAAGTGAGACCTTAAAATAAATTCCAGAGGGCAGAGGGCTACGTGTGGGTTATCACAGCAGCTGGGGAGACTGGGGGCAGGGGTAAGGCAGTTAAGGAGGAATAAAGGGGCAGAAGGTTTGTCATCCACCTGGGTTTGGAGCCCACAAGACAGGGCAAGGGAGAGGAGCGTGCTTAAGTTGGGGGGTGGTATGTGTGTGGTGTGTGCAAATGTGGTGTGTGGTGTGTGGATGCACTTGGGTATGTGTAAGGAAACATCTTGAATATGAAGCAGAGGGAAAATGGGCACAGAGGGCCAGGTCTGCCCACTCATCCCATATCTACCCAAAACCTCTTCTACCGGCCTCTGGACTTCAGGTTGCCATAAGATACCCCTAGAAATCCCATACAGAGCCTCTACCTCCCATTCTGCAAAAAACCTCCTCCTCCAGGAAGCCTGCTCCAAACCTTCTGCGGTTTGTGTCATCAGTCACCCTATCTTGGCACTGCCCACTTCAGAATCATTTCCACTTACTCATGGGCTCTTACACCAGGAAGGACTGGTAAAGCTATCAAAGCAAAGAATCACAGGGAACTTAGGGAGAACAACCACAAACAACCAAAAAAAAAAAAAAGAAAAAGAAAGAAACCTTCAATAACTTTCTTTCCTTCCTTCCATTCTTCCTTCCTTCCCTCTTTCCTTCCTTCCTTCTATTCTTCCCTCCTT
>NW_025389007.1:0-3510 GCF_016433145.1 Gracilinanus agilis | reverse complement strand
CTGATTGTCAACTAGTTATAGATATTAGGTTGATAGGGTCTCCAATCCCCAATCCTTGTCCTGTTTATCCTTTCCCTGATTGTAGATAAAGAGAGTTTAACAAGTACCTTCCTGAGTGGTCTTTATATCACAACCTTTGGGGAGGTAGTCAACGAAGTCATATATCAAATGTGATCCAAGGCAAATCAAAGCCCTATAATAATTTATCCAACCCCAGGTTGGACCTGAAAGGGTTACCCATCCACCTAACCTTTCAGGGTCCTCCCTGGGCAACTGTTAGAGAAAAGAGGAAATTATAAGAACTATCAAGGGTGATCAGGGTTGGTGTTCCTCCATCATCTGCAACTAGGGAGAATACATAGATACATTCACATCACTGTATTTCTCTATCTCCCTAGGCCCTTTTTGTTTATAACACTATCGTCTCTCTCATTCTGGATTCTGTAGCTCCTTTTAACTTGGATGCCTCTCTAGTGACTCCCAATGTAGCGCCAAGCCCAGTGCATGATTTGCCCAAGCTCACACAGTGAGTCACTGGTACTGTTACCACTAATTGGGGAATCTGGGTGCCAATCTTTTGTGCAAAATTTATAGATCAGAAAACTTGACTCTCATGGTTCTAATCATTAGCTACAAAGCCATTGCTTATCCCATTGATGAAAGATAGTTAATTCAGAGATGAAAGGTATCTTAAAGTTCAGTGGCAAACCCCCTTATTTTCCAGATAAGAAAATGAGTCCTAGAGAAATGAATGGACTTGATTGAGGTTACATAAAGTAAATGGGAGAGCTAGGATTTTCCTCCAGTAATATTTTATTGTGTTTTTCACAATTAGACCTAGAGCCAATTTTTAACATTTGTTTTCTGACATCTTAGAATCCAAATTCTCTCCTTCATTCCCTTCTTTCAGACTCTTTGAGGCAGTATGCAATTTGATAAAAGTTATCCATGTTCTATCATATGTAAAAAATATTTCCATATTCTTCATGCTGTGTAAGAAGATATATCACAGATACAAGAAAAAAATTCCTGAAGGAAAAATAGTAAAAAAAATGGTCTGCTTCTATCTGTGTTCAGATTCCATCAATTCTTTCTCTAGAGGTGGATGGCACTTTTTATCCTGAGTCCCTCAGAGTTGTCTTGGATCATTGCATTGCTGAGAGTAGCTAGATCATTCATAGTTGATCATCGTATATTATTGCTGTTACTATGTTTTACTATGTTCTGGTTCTGCTCACTTCACTTTGCATCAGTTCATATAAGTTTTTCCAGGTTTTTCTGAAAGCATCCTGCTGATAATTCTTACAGCAAAAGAGCATCCATTACACTCAGACACCACCTTGTTCAGCCATTCCCCAATTGATGGGCATCCCCTCAGTCTCTAATTCTTTGCCACCACAAAAAAAAAAAGGCTGCTTTAAATATTTTTGTACAGTTAGGTCCTTTTCTCTTTTCTTTTTTAAAACTACAACCTTCTATCTTGGAATCAATACTACATATTGGTTCTAAGGCAGAAGAATGATAATATGGGAATTAAATTACTTGACCAAAGTCACATAGCTAGAAAGTGTCTGAGATCAGATTAGAACCTAGGACCTCCTGTCTCCAGACCTGGGTCTCAATCCATTGATCTACCTAGCTGCCCCTCTCTTTCCCTTTTTCTTTGATCTCTTTGGGATACAGACTCTATTGTTGGTTCAGAGGGTATGTACAGTTTTAAAGCCCTTTGGTGTGGCTCCAATTTGGTGTCCTCTACTGCTAAATCTAGTATTCTTCCCATTGTGTCATGGCCCATTTACTGGTGACTCGGGTTTTCCAAACCACCCTGGGTGCAGGGTGCAGGGTCCTACCTACCCTGGACTTTCCTAAAGGAAGCATAAACCCTTTCTGTCTGTCCCCTTCCTCCCATTTCAGTCTCTCTTGCCCTGGGTTAGGCTACTCTAGACTTGCTTCTTCTTTACCTGGGTCTCTTTTTCCTGCATCCATCTCATGCTTTGATGTGCAAATGATGTGTCTCAATCCTAACCTCTGACAGCTTGGCTTCTTCTCAAGTTTTTTCTTACAGGTTTTTCCTGTTTAGATGGAGTCTCTATGACCTCTCCTACTTTGGGTGCTCTTCCCTCCTGCCTGGGTGTTTTGCTCTGGGCCTTGGCCAGAGCTGGGAGAACCAACCTCTCTGACATAGCCCCCTGCAATGGCTGCTTCACTTGGGCCTCAGGCCATTCCTTGAGGCTGCCTTAATGTATTCTGGTGAGCCTAAGGCATGAGGAGGAGGGGAGAAAAGGGGGAATATTAGATTATGAGTTCAAATCCCAGTTCTCCTGTTTACTCTGTGTAACTTGGATCAAGGCTCTTTATTTGGGACTAGAACAAAGACTTTTAAGCCTTTCTGTGGCATGGAAACCTGGAAAAGCCTCTAGATTCCTTTTCAGAGTCATACGAATTTACCCTAGATTATAAAAGGAAGCCAATCATGTTGAAATATGTTATCAAAATAGTTTATATATATTATCATATATGATATATAGTATATATGTATTATATATGTTATCAAAATATTTTTTAAAATAACCTCATGGCAGGTAGCTAGGTGGCTCAGTAGATAGAAAGCCAGACATAGAGATGGGAGATCTTGGGTTCAAATCTGGCTTTTAACACCTCTTAGCTGTAGAATCCTGAGCAAGTCACTTGACCCCCATGGCCTAGCCCTTACTACTCTACCACCTTGGAACTCACACATAATATTGATTCTATGACAGAAGGTAAGGGTTATAAAAAAAAGTTTATAGCCCCCCAGATTAAGAACCAACGGACTGATCCAAGTGTGTCACAGTTTGTGTATATAGTTCATCTGTACTGTCCCCCATCCACTTCTTGGCTCCCTCCCTCTGTTGAACCATAAACTCCTTGAAGAGATAAACTTAGTTGTTTTTCCTCTCTGTAGCTCCAGCTCCCTGCCTCCCCCAATACAGGTAGTCCTACTCTATTGACCCCTCACAGTGTAGAGGTGACCCTGAATTTTTTAATAAATATTTGTTGAATGAATGAATGAATAGGAAAGGGCAGAAAGGAAAGGGAAGAGAGAAAGGGATGTTAATTATGGGAATGACTGAGATAGTGGCCTGCCTCTCACTTCTAGACTCACTGTTGTTAACTTAGAGCCACTATGACCTCTTGAGGCAGCAACTTTCTCAGCAAGGGGGATAGGATCTTCTTAAACATGCTGAACACTACTGAAATGTTAGTGACCTATGGAGTCATTTCCTCAGCAAGGCTGGAGGCAGGGTTGAGGTGGGACCTGTTGGAAGAGGAGAGAAGGAACCCAGGTTCCTGAAGGGCAGGACCCTGTTGGGCCTGGACTCACTAGAGGGCCAAAATCAGGGGGCAGGGCCTTAGTTATAGAATTTCTATAAAAATAGATTGTTTTGCATCAGCTAGATTTTCCCCTGTATCCTTCCTCTCTCCTTAACCCATTTTTTAGAAGGGAAGGAGGGAGGGAGGGAGGGAAGG
>NW_025389006.1:0-4462 GCF_016433145.1 Gracilinanus agilis | reverse complement strand
ATACTGTGGTAAAATTGAATGTAATGGACCTCTGTACCAGCAGCAATGCAATGACCCAGGACAATTTTGAGGGATATATGGTAAAGAACGCTACCTACATTCAGAGGAAGGACTGCAGGAGAGGAAACATATAAGAAAAACAACTGCTTGAACGCATGGGTTGGGGTGCACATGATTGAGGGTATGGACTCGAAACTACCACACCAATGCAACTACCAACAATTTGGAAATAGGTCTTGATCAAGGACACATGACAAAACCAGTGGAAATGTTCATTGGCCATGGGTGGNTACCCACATTCAGAGGAAGATCAGCAGGAGAGGAAACATATAAGAAAAACAACTGCTTGAACGCATGGGTTGGGGTGGACATGATTGAGGGTGTGGACTCGAAACTACCACACCAATGCAACTACCAACAATTTGGAAATAGGTCTTTATCAAGGACACATGACAAACTAGTGGAAATGTGCATTGGCCATGGGTGGGGGGATTGAGGGGGGCAAAGGGGAAAGTAGGAGCATGAATCATGTAACCATGTTAAAAATGAATATTAATAAATGTTTAAATTAAAAAAGTATATATTGTAAAATGAAAACTCCCATCAGCATCTTCATTTAATTCCAGGTCTCCCAAATAAATGAGAAAATATTAAAAGTAGCCAGAAAAAAACAATTCAAATACTATAGTCTCACAATCAGAATTATACAAATTTAGGCAATTAAAACTAGAAAGAAGTGGAGAACTTTATATATGATATTCCAGGAGACAAAAGAATTAGGAATACACCAAAAATAATTTACCCAGAAAAACTCAGTAAAATTCTCTGGGGGGTGTGGTTGAGGGAGTGGACATTAAAGTAAAGAGAGTATATCCAAGTATTCCTGATTAAAAAAGACAGATCTTAAACAGAAAATTTGACATAAAAACATAAGATTAAATAGAAACATATTCTAAATCATTACTTTTTAAGTAGTAGACATTTAATTCAGAACTTATTAAAATATCTATTAGAAGCATCCAAAATTTTGAGACTAGACAAGATTTTTAGAGACCATTTTGAAAATTTTTCAGGTATGTTCAACCTACACAATTTTTCTACTGATTGCATTCTTTGAAAATTCTATAAAATCTTCTGATTTAGACCATGAAGGAAATTTAGTTAACATATATTCTACTCTAATTCTTATATGTTAGAAATTAAGAAACTGAGGCTCAAGGAGTACAAGTGACTTTCCCAAGGTCAGACAACTAGTGAATTGCAGCATCAATATTCAAACCTATCTACTTTGTTTTTAAATCTGATGCTTATTCCATTTTCCTCTTAGAAGAGAGTTTGTTATCTTTCCCATAGGAGCCTTTCCTTTCTGAAATCTGTTTTGGAGCATACTATCTCATATGAATTCCATTCAAATCAATTCCAGGGTCAAAGTATTCTGTGTATCTTTATCTAATCAGAAATATAGGTCATGAGATCCAATTATTTTACTTATTTTAATGATTGCAGAAAAGAAAAAAATGAATATTTATTATGTATACTTGATGTGCCAAACTTTGTTCTAGGTACTGAGGCTTCAAAGGGGAAATAATAGCCCCAGCTCTTAAGGAGAAGCTTCTTCAAAAATGTTTGTAATGGGGCAAACACATAAGAAATGCATGTGGCCAAGACATCTAAATGGAGTACATGGATAACTCATGTTGCTTATAATGCCAAATTCTTAATATTTTTCGGCAATATTGTCATGTTATTCTTATTGGGCTTGCTTTCTTCTGAGAAGCAAGTACTTTCTGTTGACCCATTCCCCACTGTATATTCAGGCTTTATTGCTACCTTTTGGCATCTCTCCTGGGTATTATATTTCCCCTGTTCCCTACTATTTTTCTTCAGTATGTCATCTCTACAGGGCTACCTACAGCCCATCTTGTTTAAAGTCTCCTGTTGTTGTTATGTGTTGTTTAGTCCTTTCATTTATTTCCAACTCTTCGTGATTACATTTGAGATTTTCTTTGCAAAGATATTGTGATTTACCATTTCTTTCATCAGATGATTTTACAAATGAGGAAACTGAGGCAAAATGGGTTAAATGACATGTTTAGTATAATCCCACTAGCTAGTATCTGAGGGCAGACTTTAACTTTGATCTTCCTGCCTCTAGCACTCTATCTATTCCACTACCTAGCTTCTTCCCCTGGAGGTCTGCAAGATGTGGTAAATTAAAAGCCCCTCCCTGTTAAAGGTGAGCTGGTAAATCTTTACTTTTAGGCAAAGCTATGAATACCCTATACTTAGCCAATGCCTAGAAAATAAATGCCTGAGACAGTGCCCTCAGGCTAAGATTAAGTCTCTATTTTTAATTGCCCATGTCAAAGACTGAATCAAAGTCATCTGTTCTAGACAATCATTGATAAAGGATTGAAAATTCCTTTTAATTCCCTTTTAGTTCCCCCTGAGGAACCTGTGACAGCAAAACCCATTAAAGAGGACTCTAATAAAAGCAAGGATCACAACAAGACCTATCTTTTCCTGTATTTTGGTCCAAATTGAACTTGAACTTTCTCCCACATCAATAATCTATTTCCTTTATTTTCCTGCTTTTTGAAAATGGAGACTAGGTACTTACTATAATCCAATTCATTCAATAATTACTTTTTATATTATAAGGGATCTATTAAGTCTCCTCATAAACTTTCTTTCTTAAGGATAAACAATTTGTTTGCCTTTTTCTATGAATCCATATTTTTCAGGCCTTTAGTCATTTTCATTACGTTTATTTCCCTGTTTATTTTCTTTTTTCTCATTTTGTATGCTAGATCTTAAAACATTTGGTAGTGATTCTTTCCCTGTTTTCCATAATATTATATAAGACCATGAATGCCAAATCCATAAAATATCCATTTTATTCTGTCTGTCTGTCTGTCTTCAAAATCAATTACAAAAAAACACATTGAAACTGAAAGTGCTCATTCAAATTAAATCCTTGTACATTCTACTTGGCATGACTGAACATATTATCAAATAAGTATTGCTTGAAAGGAAGAATCAAATAATAATTAAATATGTCTGGTTATGTACAATTTGAGATCAATTGTCTTTAATTTCTAACATTTTAAAGTCATTTCACAAATATAAATTGGTTTACATTCTAAAAGCTTGGAATTATCCCATTCAACTTTCTGTACCAACACAATGGAAGGAAATTGTTCCTGGAGATAAATGTTAAACAGTTAGCTATTACAAATGATTTGTTGTTGGCAACTCAGTATTCCTTCTACACTGCAAAGACATAGATCAAAAGATTAGAGCAACTACAAATAGGTATTTTTGATGAGAGTATACATGAATATCTCAAACAGTAAAAGTCAATAAATCTTTGTATTCTTCTCAATGCATTTGTTAACTAATTGGATAAATCTTCAGATTTTACAAAGCAATTTAGGACTGTCATATTTACAACAAGGGAAAACCAATCTCTAGATTTTTCATTATAAGTTAGCTGTTTATGAATAAATAGTGCAATCTGAAATCACATTGATAATTCATTTGGAAAAATGAGAAGGTACTTGACATAAAAACACGGAAATTCATTTTAACAGTACTTTAATATTGCTACAGAATGCAAAGCCCAACATCAAATGAATTATGCCATATGGCCTTAGGGCCGCCTTGAAAATAATTTTCAAATCCAATTCTTCACTTCAATACATCAAGGATCTGTAATTTCATTTGTGAACATATTCCCTCTGCTGACCCAGATCACAACCCCTTTATAATTTAGTAGAAACTTTGAAAGTTACTGTGGCCAAAAATTTCATTGCCCCATACTCAACATGACCTGAACCTCTCTGAAATTTCCTAGACTTGTCCTCAGGCAAAGGACAGAAGTCCATCACTGGACCATACTTGATGCAGTTACGGTATCTTGTGGTTTACCAGAACCCATGCTAACCTCCATTACATAATGAAGCAACAAAAATGACTTAAGTAGGGAATCAATCCTCATCTTTGTAAATATGACATTGTCTCTTTTAATAATTAATAATTCCTACTTTCTATTATATAACGTTATGCTCCAGTTACATTTACAAGATGTGTACCACTCTAAAACTAAAAAAAAAAAAACTTCATGGAAGGGCATAGATACTTATTAATGATTACAAATTGAATATCGGAATATTTGATTCCTGCCTTTTGTATCATAGCAGGATATTTAGCATTTTAAAATTTTTGCCTTGGGGAATAATAAGGACCTGAACACTGCAAAAAACAAAAACAAGTAAATAAAAGAAAATTCTCTAGGAAAAATCTATGGAGCAACTGTCAGCTAGAAATATATCCTGGTTGGAATTTGGAATGTAAACATAATAAACATAATTTATGAGCACATCTTTCAGGATTTCTAATTGATGTGGACTTTTCTTGGAAAAGAAAGAGAAGAGAAGAGAAGAGAAGAGAAGAGAAGAGA
>NW_025389005.1:0-3779 GCF_016433145.1 Gracilinanus agilis | reverse complement strand
AAGATAAGGAAGAAAGAAAGAGAAGGAAAGAAAAGCAGAAAAGAAGGAAAACTAGCTGGACTCTTTCTAACATTCCTCCCACCCCAACCTGGCAAGTGCCCCTCCAGGAAAGGAATAGAGTTTAAATGGAATGTGGAAGAAAGCAACCAAACTTCCCTGTTACTCAGAATTTCTCCTCCCATAGGAGGACCTTTAGCTTGGAAACTAGAAATCTATCTCCTCCTTCTGACCTCCACCCTGAATTCTCACTTCAAACCTTGGAATCATATTCTAAGACAATTCAGAAAGATTTTATCATGAAAAATGCTATCATCCTCCAGAGAAAGAACTGATGAGAGTTGAAAACAGATGGACACATCACTTTTTTAAAAATTAAACTTTCATTTTCTTCTTCTGTGTTTTTCTTTCCCACCATGACTAATATGGAAATGCTTTACATGACTGCACATGTACAGCATATATCAAATTGCTTGCCTTCCCAAAGGGGGAGGGAAGAAGAAGAGAATTTCAAACTCAAAAGTTTTAAAAATGAATGTAAAAACGTATTACATGTAATTGGAAAAAAAACCCCAAAATAGAAAATTTTTTACTTAAAACAAACCACAACAATGGAATCATAGACTCATTCACAGAACATCAGAGCTGGAAGAGGTGTGCCCAAGATTAGGCTGAGCAGGGGGAAATCCAGGGGAACGTAATATTCAGTGCAACAAACTTATTAAGTACCTACTAAATGCCATTGGCCTCTCAGCTGTTACTTACATGAGTCACTTTATCAGTGACTCTCTGGCATTGCACTGCTGTCTTCCACACCTAGAATACTTTCCCCTTCCCATCTCTGTTTCTTGGCTTTTCTAGTTTCTCTTCTTTCAAGCCCTAACTAAAATTCCTTCTTCTTCAAGAAGCCTTTCCAGAGCCCCCTTAAGAATAGTGCCTCCTCAGGGGCAGCTGGGTAGCTCAGTGGAGTGAGAGTCAGGCCTAGAGACAGGGGGTTCTAGGTTCAAACCCGGCCTCAGCCATTTCCCAGCTGTGTGACCCTGGGCAAGTCACTTGACCCCCATTGCCCACCCTTACCACTCTTCCACCTATGAGACAATACACCGAGATTAAGGGTTAAAAAAAAAAGAATAGTGCCTTCTCTCATTTAGCCTATCTTTATCTTGTTTGTATATAATTATTTACATGTTGTCTCAATTACTAGCTGTGTGACCTTGGGCAAGTCATTTCACCTCTGTCTGCCTCAATTTCCTCCTCTAAAAAATGGGCCTCTATCTGGCCATATTGTTGTGAGAATCAAATGTGGTAATATGCATAAAGTATTTTTGAAATCTTAAAACAACATAGAAATGTTAGCTATTATTATTGTTGTTGTTGTTGTTTCTCTGATGGTAGAGATGATAGAGTTGGAGGAAGGACTATGTTTGATCTTAGAAATAATAGGAAATCTTTTCTCCTAATTCCTAAGACCCTGGGCTGTTCCCTTTCTTTTCTTTTCTCTTTTTCCTCCCTAAACCTTTACTTTCTATCTTAGTAACAACTCTAAGACCAAAGGGCAAAGGCTAAGGCCAGGGGTTGGCTCTCGAGCCATATCTGGCTCTTTTGAGGGCCAGATATGGCTCTTTCTGCAGGAGCCATAAAGTCATTTTTTTTCAGGCGCTGTTACAGGAGCCGCACTGCGAGCACTGTACGGCTCTCACGAAATTATATTTTAAAAAATGTGGCGTTTATGGCTCTCACAGCCAAAAAGGTTGCCAACCCCTGGCTAAGGCAATGGGGTTAAGGGACTTACCCAGAGTCTTCACTTTCAAACCAAATAGTTCCAATGTGAAACAGGGGGAAAGAGAAAAGAGTTGGAAGAAACAGGAATGGAATGATACCTGTTTAGGAAAGGGACGGCTGGGGTGAAGTGGAAATAGAGGGAATATTGGGGCAAGAGGGGCAGCAAAGGTATGGGTCTCTTGAGAAGCAAGATAGAATTCTGGAATTAGAATCACAGAGGCTTGGGTTCAAATCCTGCCTCAGACACTTACTAGTTGTGTCACCTTGGGCAAATCACAACTTCTCTGAGCCTCAGTTTTCTGATGGTTCTGGCCAAACCTAATTGAGGTTTCAAGGTACAGCTACTTCCATTGACCCTTTCCCCTGAACAGACCAAAAATGCCCTTTGATTCCAGGCAAAGGGTGCTAGTAAATGATAAACTGACTCAAAAAATATATACAGTTCATACCTTTAAGTTTAACCTTTATTTTTAACATTTCCTCCATCATTTCTCAAGTCTAAACAATCAACTTAACAACAAACCAATAATAACCAATAAACCAAACAATAAACTGAACCCCAGTATGTAGCATTTGCTGATTTCTAAGGTGTAAATACACAAAAAATTTTATCAAGTTGAGCTGATCTGAGTGCAACCTTGCTTCCAGGTTTCTTCTTGTTCCCTCATTTCAGTCTTGTCCAACTCTTTGTGACCCTATTTGGGGTTTTCTTGCTTGGCTACCAGAATAGTTTGCCACTTCCTTTTCTAGCCCATTTTATAGACTTTTACAGATAAGGAAACTGAAACAAACAGGGTTAAACGACTTGTCCAGGGTCACACAGCTAGGAAGTGTCTGAGGACTTCCAAGTTATCTCCATCCTGGTCTTGGCTGACCCCCACCAGCGTAGGGCTGGAGTCTGAGAGACCCAAACCAGCTCTTGCCCAATCCTGCCCTCTGCTGGCCTTAGCTTTGATTGCTGTTCCCTCAAAGAACCCTCTCCCTTCTCTCTCCTTCTCTTCCTCTACTTAAACTGGGGGAGTCACCTCTGCCTCTCCCAAGTCCCATTAGATAAGAGATCCTGCTTTGGGAATCTCCTTCCTCCTCCCTGCAAGCCCCCAGCACTCTCCGGGTATCCTGCTGTTTCAAAGAGCTACAAATCTGTAACCGAAAGCCAAGAAAGCCCATTTTAGAGGTCATATGGTGATAGAATACATCTGGAGCTAAAAAGGACCTCACAGGTCAACAAGTCCAACCCCCCTACTTGAAAGAAGAAGAAACTGAGGCAGAAATGACCCACACAAGGTCACTGAGAGAGTAATTTGTTTCCAATGTACCCTGCTGCCTCCAGGGCAAGTCTCTTTCTTCGTTCTGTCACTCAGCCTTCTGCTCTGGAAGGTTAGAGAATTTACAGTAAAGCTCTAAATTCTAGGGTCTTGCCCTGGGTCTCCCCCATTTCTAGTCTCTCCCTCTCCAACCTTCCTGCATAGGTCACCATGTTTAACTTCCCAAAGCCTAACTCTGCCCTTGAGACTAGAAAGAATCTTATCCTCCATGACTCCTGGCCTTCTGGGAAAATGGAAAATTCTCCTCTCCTTCTTCCAGGGCTCCCACCTCAAATCACTGGATAGTGATGCTGATGCTGGTGGTAGCTGTAAGGTCTGGGAGCACCTTTGTGAAGCAGGTGCTATCAGCATCCCATTTTACAGATGAAGGAACCATCCACTCTGCCACCTAGTGGCCCCTAAAGGATAAGGGATAGACTATAAGCACAAGGAAAGTTGGGGCTAGGGCTGGCTCAGCAGATAAAGCATTGAAATCGGAATCAGGAAGACTCAAGTTCAGATTCTGCCTCAGACATTTCCTCAGCTGTATATTTCTGGGCAAATATCTTAATCTCTCTTAGATTCTGACTCCTGGAGATAATAATAGCACTCACCTCACAGGGCTGTCCTGAGGATCAAAAGAGCTAACATAGGTAGCACTTGGCAAGGATTCCTTCCTTCCTTCCTTCCTTCCTT
>NW_025389004.1:0-5580 GCF_016433145.1 Gracilinanus agilis | reverse complement strand
GAAAGAAAGAAAGAAAGAAAGAAAGAAAGAAAGAAAGAAAGAAAGAAAGAAAGAAAGAAAGAAAGAAAGAAAGAAAGAAAGAAAGAAAGAGAGGGAAAAGTTTGTTTTGGTCTGGACTCAGACTCCATCAGTTCTTTCTCTAGAAGTAGATGGCATTTTTTTTATCATGAGTTATTTAGGATTGTTTGGATCATTTTATCACTAAGAATAGTTGTTCTTCAGTTGTTCATCCTACAGTATTGTTGTCACTATGTACCAAGTTCTACAAGTTCTGCTTATTTCTTTCTGCTTTAGTTTCTGCAAGTCTTTCTGGAGTTTTCCAAGTTCCTCCTGTTGATCATTTCTCATAGCACAATAGTATTCCATCTGCTATAATTTACTTGGCCATTCTGCAGTTGATGGGTAATCTCTCACTTTCCAATTCTTTGCCCCTACAAAAAGAGCAGCTTTCAATATTTTTGTACATATAAGTCCTTTCTCTTTTTGCTTTTTTTTAAAATCTCTTTATGATACAAACCTAGTAATGGTATTGATGGGTTATAGGATATGTTCTACATATTTTTTAGCTTCCATCTTAGAATCAATATTGTGGTACATTGGTTCTAAGGCAGAAGAGTCCGCCTGCATCCCCCATCTTCTCCTCCACGGTAAAAACTCTTTCATGTCTCTTTTATGTGAAATAATTCATTCCATTCTCTTCTCCTTTTCCCCTTCTCTCAATACATTTCTTTTTCTCACTCCTTAATTTTACTTTTTATAGATATCATCCCATCATATTGAACTCACACCTTTGCCCTCTGTCTATGCCCTAAAAATGATAAAGTTCTTAGGAGTTATAAGAAACCTGTTCCCGTGTAGAGATGTAAACAGTTTAACCTTATTGAATGGCTTCTGAGTTCTCTTTTCAGTTTACCTTTTTATGCTTTTCTTGAGTTTTGTATTTGAGAGCCAAATTTTCCATTCAACTCTGGTCTTTTCATCAGGAATGTTTGAAACTTCTCTATTTCATTGAATGTCCCTTTTTTTTCCTGAAGGATTATGCTCAGTTTTGCAGGGTAAGTGATTATTGGTTGATGTCCTAGCTCCTTTGCCTTATGGGATATCATATTTCAGGGTCTCTGATCCTTCAGTGTAGAAGCTGCCAAATGTGTTGTTCTGACTGTGGCCCCATTATGTTTGAATTGTTTCTTTTTGACCATTTGCAATATTTACTCCTTGACCTGGGATATTTTGAATTTGGCTGTATTATCCCTGGGAGTTATTGTTTTGGGACCTTTTTTTGAAGGTGATCAATGGATTCTTTCCATTTCTATTTCATTCTCTGATTCTAGAATATGTGGAGAGTTTTCCTTGTTAATTTCTTTTTTAAATTTTAAAATCTTTTCCCATGGTTACATGATTCATTTTTTTCTCCCTCCCCTCTTCCCTCCCCCCTCCTAGAGCTGACAAGCAATTACTCTGGGTTATACATGTGTTATCACTTGATACCTATTTCCATATTATTCATTTTTGTAATAGCACAATTTTTTAAAACCAAAACCCAAATCATATACCCAAATAAACAAGTGATAAGTCATATGCTTTTCTTCTGTGTTTACATTCCAACAGTTTTTTCTCTTGATGTGGATAATAAGTCCTCATAAATCCTTCAGAGATGTCTTGGATCATTACATTGCTACTAGTAGAAAAGTTGATTACATTTGATCTTTCCACAAAGTTTCAGTTTCTGTGTACAATGTTCTCCTGGTTCTTCTCATTTCATTCCACACTTGAAAATTTCTTGAAAGATAATGTTTAAGCTCTTTTTTTTATTATTATTATTGCTTTTAGGTAGTCTAATAATGCTTAGAGAGATCATCTCTCTCTAATTATCTCTCTGGATTAATTTTTCAAGTCAGTTGTTTTTCCAATAAGGCATTTCACATTTCCTTCTATTTTTCATTCTTTTGACTTTGTTTGATTGTTTATTGATATCTCATGGAGTCATTAGCTTCTGCTTGGCTATTTCTAATTTTTAAAACATTATTTTCTTTAGTAATCTTTTATACCTCCTTTTCCATTTGACTAATTCTACTTTTCAAAAAAGTTCTTTTCCTCAGTGAATTTTTGTTCCTCTTTTCCCATAAGGCCAATTTTGCCTTTTAAGAAATTCTACTCTTCAGTGAAATTTTGTATATCTTTTTCCATTTGGCCAATTCTGCTTTTTAAAGTGTTTCTCTTCAGTGGATTTTTGTGGTTTCTGTGTGTGTGTGTGTGTGTGTGTGTGTGTGTGTGTGTTTTGCCAATTAGTCTATTCTGTTTTGTTTTTTTTTTAAACTCTTACCTTCCACCTTAGAATCAATATAGACAGGAAGGGCCAGGCAGTGTGAGTTAAGTGACTTGCCCAGGGTTATACAGCTAGAAAGTGTCTGAGGCCAGATTTGAACCTAGGACCTCCTGTCTCTAGGCCTGGCTCTCAATTCACTGAGCTACCCAGCTGCCCCCTCTATTTTGTTTTTCAAGGTATTTTTTCTTCAGTATTTTTTTTGTGTCCACCCTTTACTAAGCTATTTGACTCTTTAAAAAATGATTTTCCTTTATCACTTATTTCTTTTCCTTATTTTTATTCTACCTCTCTGATTTTTAAAACTCTTTTTGAGTTCTGCTAATAATTCTTTTTGGGCTTGAGACCAATTTATATTTTTCTTGGAGGTTTTGGATGCAGCAGTATTGACTTTGTAGTTTTCTTCTGAGTTTGTGTTTTGGTCTTTCTTGTGCCTCCAAAATGTCTCCTTCCTTAGTAGGTGGGCCTTGGTGGGGTGGATCTTGGCATGCACTATCAGACTAGAAGATCAGTGTATTCCTTGCTTGGAATCTAGTGGGCTTTTCTGGTTGGATGAAGAATTTGACAGGGTTTTTCTCAAATCCTAGGCTGAAATATCTTTTTCATGCCTACCATGCTATTATTGATTCAGCCCCTGAAGGGAACCTCTTAACTTCTGCAGCTTATCTCTCCCTTCTCAGAGACTTCCTACACACATAGGCTGTCAGATTCATCTTCAAAATTATCAGTGGTTCTTTATGGCCTAATGAATAAAATTCATACTCCTTGTTCTGGCATTCGATGCCTTCTACTACTCATTTAACTTTACTTTCCACTCCTTGGTGTAAAGTACCTACTGAACAATTTACTCCCAGACTATAACCAGATGGTTTGGAAGTGGGGAAGAAAATCTCCGTTTCTCTTTAAAACAACAACAACCACCCAGGCCTTTAGCACCAATCCTAAAGGGCTAACTGCTTCCCTTTCTGACACCATTTTTGTTACCATCATCCCCAGTTCATAATCTTGGGGATATCTGTGATGCCATTTTCCCTCTTATATCCAAACAGTTACAAAATCCTATTCATTTCATCTCTACAACATCTCTTGTCTTGATGAATGAATGAATTGAAAAAGTATTTATTAAGCACTTCTAATTGCTTTTACAGCCTTAAGTCTCTTCCCACCCCAATTTATCCTCCACTCAGCTGCCAAGGTGATTTTTCTAAAGCTAGGTCTGACCCTGTGAATTCCCTACAGGCTTCATGAGCCTAGTGGCTCCCTATGACCTCCAGAATCAAATGTAAAGTCTTCTCTTGGGCATTTAACGCTCTTCATGACTTGGCACCTTACCCCCTTTCTAGTCTTATATTTTCCAGTGATGGGCAAACTACAGCCTGGGGGCCAGTTGCAGCCCCTTGAAATGTTCTATCTTGCTGGGAGACATTCTTCCTAATCTGATGAATACAATGAGTAGGATACAATACAATGAAACTTGGAAAGAGTTGCCTTAGCAACAGACTGACAGATGAGCATTTCCTTTCCTTTGGCCCCTCTTTAAAAGGTTTGCCCATCACTGCCACCCTTCCATACACCCTAGACTCCAGCTACATTGACTTACTTTCAGTTCTTTAAACACAACACTCCATCTTCCCATTGTGTGTTTTCCCTGTTTGAACCTCATGCCTAGAATGCTCTGCCTTAAATCTATACCTCTTCCTTTCTTGGGTTTCTTTCAAAACTGAACTCAAATTGGCAAGACAGCTTTCCTGGTAAGCTGGTAATGTCTTCCCAAGTTTACCCTCCCTCTAAAGCTTGTGTGTACCTGGATAGTTATACTTTTATTCCTCATAGACTGTAAGCTCCCTGAGGTCAGGGTAGAGTGTATAACCCAGAAAGAGTCAGAATTAAAAAATCCAGACTCTTGTATAACATTATAGTGAAATAGGCTTGTCTGTAGGAATTCCTAACTTACAGACCTTTGGCTTCCAGACCTCCCTCCTTATCTGAAGGAATTCCTTCCAGACCTTCCCCCTTACCAGAAGGAATTCCTTCCAGACATTCCCAGCTTATCTGGAGGGACCACCCACCTCCCAGACCTCTCCCCTGCTGGACCGCCTACCTTGGAGACATCCCCCATACCGCCCCCTGCTGCCTACCACTCTATAAATACCCAGCTCAGGAACAGCTCCTGGTCACACATTTCCATTTGAGACCCTTGCTTTAAACTAAGACAATAAAGTCCCTTTGCATCTTGCATTGGTGGGTCAGACTCAATTACTGGGATAATTCTCCAGGCACTACAAGAGAAAAAGAATACTGTATGTCCCAGAATGAAAGGACCTACCTCGAGGAGGAAGCAGTGGCTCACTTTTTTTTTTTTTTTTTTTTTTTTTAAATAATGTGGATTTGGTGACCACTAGTTGAGGATGCAGTAAAGAGGAATTCTAGTTTGGGTGCAGTATGGAGTGTAGGAGTGTAGGAGTGTTGTAGGAGGAGAGGATATGCCCTCTGCGGTTTCTTCCGACTCTGGAATAGAATCACCCTCAGGATTCCTTCCCTGATTCCCGTTTTGGGGTCCCCTTCAGACCTCGTGTCTCATTTTGTTCTACAGCTCCCCACTAGATGTAGCCTGTCCTATTGAGCATTCTTCTCCTCTTTGCGTTTTTCTCCTCGTCCCTCTTCTAGATGGTAAGCTCCGCACGGGGCAGGTACAGACTTAGGAATGTCTTTTTTTAATTTTTTTTTTTTATTTTTAGAAAAATGTTACCTGGTTCCATGATTCAGGTTTTTACTTTCCCCTTCACCCCCTCAAACTCTCCCCCTCCCCCATAGCCAAGGCGCATTTCCACTGGTTTTAACCTGTGCCATCAATCAAGACTTATTTCCATATTATTGATAGTTGCCTTGGTGTGGTCGTTTCTGGTTTGAGGGCAGAGAGTGCTTCACTTTTGTTCCTGCATCTCAGCAATAGGCACATCCCAAACGCTTGCGGACCTTTCCCAAGATCTAGCGCATCCCTCTGCACACAACCAATCCCAGCTGCTCGGGCTCCCTGGGTGCCCGAGTGGGCAGCACACGCTCACCATCCTGCTTGGGTTGTTCTTCGGCTGGTTTGTATCTAGGAGACTAGAGTAATCGCCCGCTGGGCTCCGGCTTCCCTACCCTGTTGGGGTTGGGGGTGGGAGTGGGGAAGCAGAGGAAGGGGAGATGCAGAATCGTCTCTTGCCTCATTGAGGCTTTCTCCTCCTCCTCCTCCTCCCCTACCCCCTCCTCCT
>NW_025389003.1:0-3221 GCF_016433145.1 Gracilinanus agilis | reverse complement strand
AGAGGAGGAGGAGGAGGAGGAGAAGGAGGAGGAAACCATTCAGAGTTGGGGCAAAAGAACACAGATCTCAGTAGACTTTGGAGGCTTCACAGTGTGATAGCCTAGCTGCCCTAGCACATCTCTAAATCTTCAAGAAAAGATGATGTGATGCTCTGTGTAACATCTGTATTTTAAGAAGTCAGGGGTGTGTGCTGGGGAAAGTTTCAGTTGACTGGAAAACTCACTTTCTTTGAGCATCAAGTCTTAGACAGGAACAGGATGAGACAAAACAAGACAAACTTGCAGAGTCAGAGGGTAAATAGACAAATGGATTATAGACCTCAGGTTCACTAACAGCTGGCAGGAATGTGTGAGTAGCAGAAGTCCAAAGAGGAAATGTAACTTTATTGCCATCGAGATCATGGAAGTGGGTGGGGGCAGAGAGCAAGAATCTTGGAATCTCTGTCCTGGAAGGGGCCTCAGAGGGAATCAAATCTAATCTTTTCCTGAGCAAGAATCCCCTCTGCAATGTCCTTAGCAAACATTGATCCAAGTCCTTCCCTCCTGGGCTTCCAGTCTAGTAGGAAGGCTACAATAGGAACCTAAATAATTGTAATACAAAGTAAACTGTGATCATTGGATGAGGGCCCTGAAAACAAAATGCTAAGTGAAGGCTGAGGAGGGAGAAATAAGGATGGAATCAGGGGAGGGTTTCCGAAAGAGGTGTCATTTGAACTAGGTTTCAAAGAAGGAGCAGGATTATCTCCAAAATACCTTCCAGTTCAAAAAATTCTACTTTGATTTGATAATTATCTCTCAGAAACTTGCTCTGTTCCTATACTCTATTCCAGGGGTCAATAAACTTTTTTAAAAAAATTTAGGCAATTATATTTCAATAAAATTGGTTTCTCTCATAATTTTATGCAATTTATTTTATATATTTAAAAATCATATTCTACTATCATACTATAAGAAATGATAAGATGATTTCAGAAAAAGCTGGAAAGATCTGCATGAACTGATACAGTGAAATAAGCAGAACCAGGAGAACATTGTTCACAGTTACAACAATATTGTACAATGATCAGTGGTGAAAACTTGGCTACTCTCAGCAATTCAATGATCTGGGACAATCCTCCAAGACTTATGATGGGGAATGCCATCCACTTCCAGAGAAAGAACTGTTAGATGGATGCAGATCAAAGCAGACTCTCTTTCACATCATGTATTTCTGTTTTTATTTTGGGGTTTGGGTTTCAACAAAGACCAATATGGAAGTGTGTTTTGCATAATAGAATTAAATTGAAGAGAGGAAAAAGTTATTTTCATCTTATTCTGAGGTTTCCAGACTGTCCAGGACACCAAAAAGGTTAAGAACCTCTGTTCTATTTTGACCTTCAGTACTAGGTCAAAGGCTGCTGAGCATAGGTTAGAACCCAGCCTTAAATGTTCTTCTACATCCTGTGGTCTCAGCTTCCTGCCCACAGTCTCAGTGATGACAGATGAAGACCTCTCTGGGTCTCCATGCTTATCCTCCTGTGAAAATATTGGAAATGGGGAACCTTCCCTGGTCTTTCCTTTTCTCCATGATTCCTTCCCATTCCTTCTCCCCTCCTTTCTTCTCAGAGACCAGAACATTTGCCTTTGAAGGGGGGACTCATGCTCATTTTCCCTCTTCTGGAGTTGCTCTCTCCTCCCTTCCCAGACAACAGCTCCTCCTGTATAAAAGCTCCAGTTTTCTGTAGCTGGGACTGACAGTCACTGTGCCTTGCCTATGGCAGTGACCATCATGGTCGACGGCTGACTGACCAGTACTGTAACAGTACCTGACGGTGACTCCTTGAAACTGAATGGGATCCTACCGTGTGTGGACTGTGAGTGTAACTGACAGTGACCGTCCCTGCCTGTGGCTGAGCCAGATGTGTGGCTGTGACTGCCTGTGATGGACAGCCCCGAGGACCCATGGGGACAGGGACTGACTCAGTCTGGACCTCTGGCTGGGGCTGTAGCTGAGACTGACACTCCCCAGCGGTGTCTGTTCTCTGCAGGGATGGTGAAACTTAGCAGTGACCGGGAGGGTGCTTGGGTGTCGGCACCCTGTTGCCTGGGAGCGTAACAGAATGTGATGGCTACCACCAAGTCCAATTCCCCGCAATAATGACTGCGTTCGGAGTGACCGATGCAGGCTCACTGCCAGACTGACCCGTTAATGGACGGATTGACTGAGGCAGTGACTGACTGTGGGATCTATTTCAGGTGGTTCCAACCAGTCTGACAACAAGGCACCCACACACGCCCCGCTCTGTACCGCCATCAGTCGCTGGAAGGAAATCTATTACTTTGTTCTTTGGCCCTCTCGGCAGTGAGGGCGCACACATGTATGCGGGCACATACACTTGGGAATATGTGCAAAGCACGCCTGCGTGGCCAGAACACAAACCCAGGATGGCAATCTCTCTCTCTCACACACACACACACACACACACACACACACACACACACACAGATCCATACAGGCTGACAGCCTGAACATGGCAGCACACGAAAGCCCTCATGCTGGTGCCGTATGCATGTACCTGGCATCCCCGTCCCACACAAGCTGGTGAGGGTTTTACTTTCTTGGCCTGCCTGGACATTCACCTGGAGGCTCTAATCCCCTCAATCTATGGCCTTCCACCCCAGACTCCTCCAGAGGCCCATCCCTTGGCCCTGCTCTGGAGACCAGTTTGAACCCCTTGCCCCAGGCTGGCCCATCCGAGCCCCCTCCCATGCCCAGTGGCCCCCAGACAGCCCACTTCCCCAGGGCCTTGGGGCCTACAGGGGGCACCCCACATTGGTCCTGCAGGGCCCCCAGCCCCAGCTCCAGGGCTCCAGACTCCTCTCCCTTTTCTTCTCCAGGAGCCAAACATGAGCCTGCTCTCGCTTTAATGCACTTGCATAATATGCAGCCAAAGAGCCTGCCTTAATCGCTGCATTTTTCAGTGACATTAATCTCTAGGGGGAAAAGCCTCTTTGGATGGGTCTTTTCAGTTTGAAGGCACTTAAAGTTGGCCAGGGCGGCCAAAGGGGCCCGATTGGAATTCCTCTGTAACACCCGCACGCCACCCGCTGCTGCCGCACCCGCGTGGGGTGGGTGGGCTGCCAGGGTGGGGGAGAGTGAGCCAGAATAAGTCACTGGGGGGGAGGGGGAGAGAGAGAGAGAGAAAGAGGCAGACAGAGACAGAGAAGAAGAGAAAGAGAGA
>NW_025389002.1:0-2646 GCF_016433145.1 Gracilinanus agilis | reverse complement strand
GAGAGAGAAAGAGAGAGAGAAGAGAGGGAGAGGGAGAGGGAGGGAGGGAGAGAGAGAAAGAGAGAGGAGGGGGACAGACAGAGAGACAGAGAGAAAGAGAAAAAGGGGTGGGGGGAGGAAGAGAGAGGAGATAGGGGAGAGATTAAATCTTCCCAATGTTCTATAAGCCCTAAAATTTAAACCTGAAAAAGTAAACATTCAATATCCTTGCAATAATTCTTAGGGCTTTCTCTTTGTCTACATGGCAGGGAAGATGTTTACATTTGTATGTAGGATATTATCCATGGAGAATAAGGAGCAGTGGACAGATTGCTAAGCTTGAAACCACAAGATACCACTAATACATTTTTGCTGTGTGACTCTGGGTAAGTCATTTGACCTCTCGGTCACAGGCAATACATCTCTTTAAGAGTCTTCTTTTAAAAACCTTTACCTTCTGTCTCAGAATCAATAATGTGTATTGGTTCCAAAGCAGAAGAGTAGTAAGGGCTAGGCAATGGGGGTTAAATGACTTGACCAGGGTCCCACAGCTAGGAAATATTTGAGGCTAGATTTGAAACCAGGACCTTCTGTCTCTATGTCTGGTTCTCTTTATCTATCTACTAAGCCACCTAGCTATTCCTTTTAGGAGCCTTAAAATAGATTACAGGATAACAGATTTAGATCTAGAAGGGAACTTGATTTCCATCTAATCTAACACCCTGACTACAGATGAAGAAAATGAGGTATAAGAAGTCAAGTGATATTTAATTCACTCAGGTAGGAAGATAGTAAAGGTTTGGGCAAACCCAGGTTCTCTGACTCTAGAAGCCATATTGATGGGGTGAGATTTGTATTGATGAAGGGAGTTCGCATGCTGGGAGTGCCCTGATAGGATTGACATCACAAGCATTTCCCAGACTCCTCTACGCCTTACCTCACTGGGCTGTTAGGAACCTAAACATGATGTCTAAGATGAGACACACTAATACAGCCTCATAGATTTAGAGCTAGAAGGAAAGTTGGAGACCATTGACTAGGGATGAGGAATCTATTCAACAAATTGTCTAAAATCACCCAAGTGGTCACACTTACTTGTGGCAAGGCTTGAATTGGAACAGACATCCTCTTCCCACTATACCACCTCTATAACATGAGACAAAGAGCGTACTGGTAAATTTTTTTTTTAATTTTTAAACCTTCACCTTCCATCTTGGAATCAATTCTGTGTATTGGCTCTAAGGCAGAAGAGTGGTAAGGGCTAGGCAATGAGGGTGAAGTGACTTGCCCAGGGTCACACAGCTAAGAAATGAGTTCAGATTTGAATCCAGGATCTCTCATCTCTAGGCCTGGCTCTCTACCCACTGAGTCACTTAACTGTTCCACTGGTAAAAATTTTTTCAAGTTCCAAATTCTCTCCTTCCCTTCATTGAGAAGGCAAGCAATTTGATATAGGTTATATATTTGCCACATGACACACCTTAAAGTTTTATTTACTTAAGTATTAAATGAAATATATTTTACTCTATTATTCCTATTTCTACATCACTTCCTTAGTCCAAAACAATCAATAAAACAGTAAATAAAGCCTTAATTTGTAGCATTTTCTGATTTCCAATGTTTCATTGCTCACTGAAAATCTAACTCTTCAGAGGGCTGTTTTCAACTGGTTCAAGCTGTAGGGGATACACGGAGCAGTCATTATTGTTGTGGTTCTGTCTTTTCAATCATGTATGACTCTTCATGACCCTATTTGGTTTTGTTTTGTTTTGTTTGTTTGTTTTTGGCAAAGACACTGGAGTGGTTTGCCATTTCCTTCATCAGCTCATTTTATAATTGAGGAAACTGAGGCAAACAAGTAAAGTGACTTGCTTAGGGTCACACAGCAAGGAAGATTCTGAGACTACATTTCAATTCAGGAAAATGAGTCTTTCTGACTCCAGACTGGCACTCTGTGAGCTATGGTGCCACCTATTTGCTTAGAGTAGTTGGATGGTTGCTAGTCAAGTGAAAAGACTGCAAGCTGCAAGGGACCAGCTAGTTCAGCCCCCTCCTTTTTCAGCTGAAGAAACTCCAGAAAAGCAAGAAACTTACCCAAGGTTACACGCAAAGCTTGGCTTTGAAGCTAAGTCCTCTAGCTCCAGACCTATCTTGGGTCCCCTTCAATCCTCAAAGTTTGTTCTCCTCCCTAAATTCTTTTTTTTTTTTTTAAACCCTTACCTTCCGTCTTGGAGTCAATACTGTGTATTGACTTATAGGTGGAAGAGTGGTAAGGGTAGGCAATGGGGGTCAAGTGACTTGCCCAGGGTCACACAGCTGAGAAGTGGCTGAGGGCAGATTTGAACCTAGGACATCCCGTCTCTAGGTCTGACTCTCATTCCACTGAGCTACCCAGCTGCCCCCTCCTCCCTAAATTCTTGAGGCTTATATATCCAGCTTCACCCCTTGGCATGAAGCAGCTTCAGAAGAGTTCAGTGGTAACTAAGGAGGGGAAATTGAGTGAGATTCCATCTAAGGCCCCTCTCACTGGCTCCAAAGATACCAAGAGGCCATTCCTGAGCACCTGGAACGTGAAGAATTTCCCCTTTGGTGAAATCTGAGACTCTGTCTGTCTGTGTGTGTTTCTCTCTGTGTGTTTCTCTCTCTCTCTCTCTCTCTCTCTCTCTC
>NW_025389001.1:0-6875 GCF_016433145.1 Gracilinanus agilis | reverse complement strand
AGTGGTGCAGAAGAGGGCATGTGTATGCTTTGGACTTAATACTTATCTGAAATTCAAGAATGTTGAACTAGAGTAGAATTATTAACACTGATAACAATTCTTTGTGCTGCCAGATAGTATCTTTAAATTTTGCCTTTTTTTTTTTTTTTTTTTTTTTTTTTTTTTTTTGCTTTTCTTAGCATCCTTTAAATGGAAGCCTTTAGGGAAAAACTGAGACCTAGACCTATGGTGAGCCTTTGTAATCCTTGGTGGTCAACTTCTCTGCAACTTAGATCTTAAAGAGTTGCCTGGACGATAGAAAAGTTATCTGACTTGCCCAAGGTCACACAGCCAATATGTGTAAGAGACAGGGCTTGAACCCTATCTTGGCTTTGCAGCTAGGATTCTACCATGCTTCTCTTTAGGGGAAGATTTCCCTTTATTATTATTTTTTTTTAGTATCTTTTAAAGATGAGGCTAATCTCTTCTATTACCAGCCCTTAAGGACTTTTCAACATAAAAGAGAATCCCAATCAAGAAATATTCTCCATCTTCTTTCATGTCATAATGCCCTAATTACTATAATCTTAGGTCACCTGCTGCTCTCATTGCTGTCTTTTGCTCTCAGAAATAAGGAAGAGACTTTATTTTACTTGCATCATGATATCACTTCGAACTCCCGATGCTTTGATTTTCTTTGCTCAAATGAAGTCTGACAGCAAAAGAAAAATGATTCCTAGGAAAGAATTGAATTCTAATTTGCTACAGAGCGGTGCTTTCCAGCTATTGTTTCTTGATCAATAGAGCTTATAGGAGCATAGATTTAGAGCTAGAATGGACAGCAGAGAGCATTTAGGAATCACTCTTTCAATTAGTCAATCAACGAGCATTTCTTAAACACTTGCTATGTGCCAAAAACTGTTCTAAGTGCTGTGAGGAGAAAAGTGAAACTAATTTTGTCCTTAAAGAGCTTATGTTCTAAAGGTGGAGACAACATGTCCAGCTGTAGATATCTAGAAATATATTTACAAAGCAAATGCAAGGTAGCCTTTATGTAAGTCCAATCTCTTCATTTTATTTAGTAAGAAAATTGAGGCAGAGGGGCAAAGTGACTTTACCTAATTCACTTGTAATAAGAAGCAGAGCCAGCATTCACACTAAAAATGTGAACTCAGTTCTTCTGCCTGCAAATCCAGGGTTCCCTTTGCCATATCTGGCATGGGGCAGTGGGCAGTGCTCTCGATGGACCTGGTGCCACAGTTTGAAGATCATTGCCACAAGGGGTTCAGGGATAGATTTTACATATATTTAATTTATAGTTGTTTAACTAAATTTAGCCCACTTACAGCCTAGGTGCTAAAAAGCAAGGTTTGGTAACCTCCAGTTATAAGTACAATCTTTTCTTTCGGTGGTACAAAACATCTACCTCCAATTAGAGAATGAAGTGTTTTGCCAACATGCCAGGCAACTGAATTTCAGTAGGAAACAATAATTATGAGAACTTAGGGCAGCTCAGTCAAATTCTCCTTGAGCATGTTTTAGCCATGGCTCCATGCTGACCTTCTCTTACAAGAGTAAACACAACCAATTTGGAAAGATGTCTTTTGCTTCTTCATCAATTTAACAAGTTGATCGTTAATGTCAGAAAGCTGGGTTAGAAAAGGGATTAAGTGAAGAATCCCTTGTAAAGAACAGTTATGTTCTCTTCTTCCTTGGGGACGGTGAGGGTGTACTTTTATCTCTTTTCCATTCAAGTCAGCAAGTGCTGTTGTTTGCCAGGAAGGGGACGAGACGCAGCGGGTCATGGTACATTCAGCGGCATCCGCAGATTTTCCCTTTCACTCTTTATTATAATGCAGTAAAAGTAGCTGATACGTCTTGCTTTCAGGTAAGCAAAATGCTTTATAAACATCTCATTTAGCCATTGAGACACTATCTCTTAGGCAGTCCAATTATTATGATCTTCTTTTAACTCGTGAGGTTCAAGGACTTGCCTTTGGTCACATTGCTAGTGTTGGAGGCAAGCTTCAAACCCACCTTTCTGCTGACTCCACACTGGAATCCCTTCACTACACACACATCCATGATCAAAATCAGACCAAGGGAGAGAGCAGAGCTGATTTGGGAAAGATTTTATACATGCACAATCATTCAGATTCTGTTTCCAGGCTAATGACTGTAATTAGCCAATTAGTCTCTGACTGTGACTTTAATTTTTAATTATGAATAAAGCTTTAAGCCTAATTAAAGCCTGTAAATCATATAGTCATAGAGCATCATTTTGTGGAAGTATTATTGGAAAGAGTTCTAGAAATCATCTAGTCCAATCACCTCCCTTTGCAGAAGAGGAAACTGAAGACCAGGAGGTGACATGACTTGCTTAAGGTCACACAGCTAGGATGAATTAGAAGAACCAGGAGGAAAACCCAGGTCTCCTTGAGTGTCCCGGTCCAGTATTCGTTCTACAACATGGTGCTTCAGCCATAGTAAATTATCTTATATCTGCAGTGGGGTAGAAAGTACCATTGCCACTTCTTTGCTTTCAGTTTATATGAAACATAAGTGAATGCATATAATATTATGATGATGAAATTAATAGTGATAATGTTATCACAAAATATTATATACGTGGTAAGTAAAAAGGCATCCCATGCAGTTTATTACCAATAAAGCAGGTCACCGATTGCGCAGACCTCCTGTCTCATGTTGTGTGAAAAATTAGCAATTTTCAGTGCCCTTTGATAGTTCACCAAATTTTTGACTCAAAATTCCTTCTCTAAATCTCACACCTTGTGTGGGAGTAATGGACCAGCAGCCAGGAGAATAGACTTCTAGTCTTTTTTGGGCTGTTAGCTAGCTGTGGGACTTGGAAGAAAATGACTTGGCCTCCCTAGATCTCAATGTCCACAGCTGCAAAATGACAGGATTAAATGATCTTTGGACTCCCTGCTGCAATATTGTATTTGGTATGTATGCATACACATACATATGTATAAATTAGAAAATGTAATTTTTAACTGAACCTATGATTTCCAGTGTCTGGAACTCTTGGGGAAGAATTCCCCCTTCTAGTGCATATAAGCCTCTTCTCTTCTACATGTGGCTGTAGAAAGTTGCCCGAGGCATGGATAGATGAGATGATTTGTTTTCGGTCATGCAGCTAGTAAGCCGTAGAGGTTAGAGGTGACAATTGAGTCCAGGTCTTTCTGACACCAAGGCCACTTCTCTCTCCATTATTCCATCCTGCCTCTCCTGATTCTATAATCTTTTTACAAAAATATTAAACGTATACATGGAACTCATGTAATTTTTGCAGGTGCTTTCTTTGCTTCCTTGAACAATATTTTTCTTTTTGAAAATAGAAGTTGGAAGAAATGTGATTTTTTTTTCCAATTTACTTTACTATGACATCTGCTATCAGCACACATTTCAGCTCTATGTTTATGAACTCAGTTCTGTTATGGACAATGATAAATGGCAAAAGTAAATGACTTGTGTAAGGCCTATTGTCTGATATTTTTGTATTAATCCCTGAGAAATGGGTCTGTGAATTTATTGGGGGGGGGAATCAAGATGTCAAGGATGATATGGAAAAAAATAAGTTTAGAAGTGGAATCACAAAAAATCAGAGAATATTAATGCTAGAAAGTAACTTTGAGGTAATCTTGGCTAATCTTGTCATTTTACAGATCAAAGAACAGAAGCCTAGATTATAGAGGTAATTTGCCCAAAATCCTGCAGTTGGCAAGACCTGGAACTCCCATCCAGGTCCTTTGACGCCAATTTCTCAATGTGACAAAGTCAGAATAAATCTTAACTATCAAAATCTTTTGTTCTTATTCAAATTTGCCTCTTACCTGTCTAATTTTCCCTTTGAAACTTGCTGTGGAAATATTCTTCTATCAAATAACTACTTTTAGCTGATACTGTGAACTCAAAATGTTCACTGTTGAAGCCCTGTGACTCATTGGGAGACCTGATACTCTTAAGTTATTGGTGATTTTTGTAGCTCCAGAACATTTTTGTTTAACTGATTGATCAGAACGTCATCCTGGTGCTATCATCCAGGGTACAATGGCCATAAAGCAAACGTTGGGAAACTGTGCTTTTCCTCATGGAGACATCTTGAAAGACAAACCGACAGAGCACCAAAATGGTGATTGTTTATCAGGTATTGAGATGTATATGTATTGTCAAATGCTTTAGTATATGTACTTAAAGTAGAAAATGTTGATTTCAAAATTCAATTTAAGTCTTACTTGGGTCCTGTTTTTTTTTTTAACTTGCTGCATAAATCCTGAAAATTATGGTTTGAAAAATAAAATACATGCAAAGCAACAAAAATAAATACTAATTTTCAAAGCCAATTATTTTTTGTTTCAGCTTTTGCAGTATTTTAGAATATTTGCTACTTTATCTCAAGAAACAGTGTAAAACTGATTTTCTACTAATCTTATCAGATAAAAATTAAGGAACTCATATCTAATTAGTTAACATAGATGCCAACAAAGAATGTAACCAAAAGTCCAGTTTGTAAAACTGTTTAACGAGGTATGTTTTACGAAACTATTTTGCTGGGAAAATCTCCATTAAAAAGATGCTTTTGCATTTGATCCAGTATCATTTTGCTCACTGTATGAGTATTATTGAATATCATGTATTATTCATTCCTTATAAGATATAATATTTCTTTGGGTTGTAGAGAGTTGCCTGGGGCATGGGGAGATGAAATGATTTGTTTGGTGTCATAAAGCTAGTATTGTCAGAGGTTAGAGATGAGAATCCAATCCAGGTCTTTCTGATGTTAAGGCCATCTCTCTCTGTCTCTCTCTGTCTCTCCCTCTCTCTCCCCCCTCCCCCCCCCCATTATTGCATCCTGCCTCTCTGGATTCTATAATACTTTTACAAAAATATTACACATATACCTGGTGCTCATGGAATTTTTGCACCTTCTCTACCAGTGCAAGTTGTAACTTACTCGCCCCTTCTTGTCCTGTACAGTTTTTGCCTATAGCTTTAATAATTCTGCCACAGAGGATCTATTCAATGGATAAAAGCCTTTCTCTTGTGTCTCTTAATCATTCAGCATGAGGAACGTTACATGTCAGGCTATCACTCTGAGGCAGAATATATTGCTTCACACATTTCATAAGTCAGATGGCATAATCCTATTGGGGGTTTCCCTGACTCAAATACATTATTTGGATAATCTTAATGTTATCTAGAAAACTAAATTTTTCTCAAAGCATTTTCAAATACATTACTTCATTTTTATCTTCATATTAACTCCAAGAGTTGGGCAAGTTGGTATTATTTAACAGAAAAGGAAATGGAGATCAGATAGCCAGAGTGTCTTGTCAGAGCTCTCATGACAGGTTAGTGTGAGATGGGGAAAAGGAGATTGGGAGTCGAAATCAAAATATTATCTAGTTCTGGTTCTATTGCCAACCTGTGATATGGCTCCTGGGAAATCTCAAGGCTCTTAATCTTTTGAGCCTCAATTTCTTCATCTGTAAAATTAAAAGATTAGACTCAGTAGTAACTCATATTTACATAATGCTTTATATAACCCACCAAGGAATGAAGTACAAGCAGTAAGAATAGCAGACATTTATTTATAAAGTGCTTTTAGGTTTGCACGCCTCATCATCTCATTTTATCTTCACAAAAACTATACAATATAAATAATAAAATGATTGTTTTCGTCACTCTAAGGCCAAAGGTGGTAATAAGTCTTAGAATTTAGCAGCTTTATTGGCTACAGGAGCGGTGAGGGAGGAGGAGAGGGAAAGACCATGAATCATGTAACCATGGAAAAACATTCCAAATTAAATAATTAAAATTTTTTTAAAAAGGAGTTAGCAGCTTAATTGGGCTGGAATTTGATAGCAGACAGACAGCTCATTGTGAGGCTCATCTTAGAAGCCTTTTCAACTTAATAGGATGGCCTACAAGACCTTGTGTTCCAGCAACAGCCTTCAGAAACTCAGGATAACCTTTATGTTTCAATGAAATGCCAGAGCAGGACTTTTTAAAAAGTTAATATAGTAACTGAAGGTCAAATATGCAGAAACTTGATACTCTAATTATTAATAAAGATTTTGACACCTGAAATTTGGAGGAGAATCTTGCCAGCAATAACATAAAAAATGTTTTAAATAAGTAAATGGATTAATAAATATATAAATGGTTAAACAAGTGAGTGGATGAATAAGGGAATGAATAGGTAGATAGAAAGATAAGATTAGATACATAGAAAGATGGATGGATGGATAGATAATGCATCTTTGGCTATGAGCTGCCTCCTTAACACTGACAAGGACACAATGTGGAGGGGCTAGGAGCAGAGGGTAGATGATCAATTTCAGGCTTTCAGAATTGGAAGGGACCCTAGAAGTTGTCTAATTTAACCTGGATGAGAATCTTCTCTACCATAGCCCCAATAATTAGTCATCTAGCCATAATGCCATTGGATCATAGAACTAAAAGATTTAGACTTTAGAGGCCACCAAGTCCAATGCCCTCATTTTACAAAGGAGGACTCTTGGGCTTAGAGAATAAGTATCTTGTCAAGGATCCACACATCTAGTAAGTGGGTGTTTGAATCTAGGGTTTCTTGAATTTTCAAAGACTTCAGTCATAGGGAATAGACTCTTTATGGAAGAAATATGAAAGATATAAGCAAGAATTGTATTAGGCTTCTAACTCAAGTTCAGTGCCCTATCTGTTATACATACTGTCCCCACTTTAATGCCTACTCAGTCAATGTCTACCACCAGACATTTAAGGATCCACATTGAGATATCCAGGATCCACTGCTTTTCTTTCTTTCCTTCTTTCTTTCCCTCCCTCCTTTCCCTTCCTTCCTTCCTTCCTTCCTTCCTTCCTTCCTTCCT
>NW_025389000.1:0-2400 GCF_016433145.1 Gracilinanus agilis | reverse complement strand
ATATATATATATATATACATATAAGTATACATGTAGTCCCCAAACCCTCGAACTTTTAGATTTTGTTCTGATCTCCACTTGTGTTCTGGTTTTCAATCACCTACTTCCTTTGGCATCCATCATAGCAAGTGATCAAATTCTGAACCAAGCTCTGGACGGGAAATAAGTCCTTCAAGGTATTAAATCTTAACACTGTGATAGCCCAAAGCAGTTCTTTGGCAATCACAGGAATTTGTTCTTTCCTTCTTAGATTCACATCCAGGAAGGAAGGAGCTGTACTTTTCCACTGATTTGCTCTATTTTTTTTTAGGGGGTTGGGGGCGGGGTGGGTAGTATTAGTGAATTTGTGTACAAACGCTGGAACTGGAGCCTGACAGAAGGCGTGATTTATTTATAAGAAAGTGACTCCCAGCTCTGAGCATGAAAAGAGTCAAGCAGGCAAATGGTGCCTCCCTCCCCGACTCCCCCCCCCCCCCATCCCGGCCCCATTCCATCTGGCTACCCACGTGGGACAGGTACCCAGGAAAGCAAGTGTTGTTTGCAGCTGCACTGGACAAGTAACATAGATAATTCCAAAGCAACCAAAACAGTTATTAAAAAATGAATATCATTTATTATTTTCTTTATTAATAGTCACATGTAACCTCTGCTTTTTCCACAAAAGTCCGTTTCAGATTTATGAATCCGTGATTTCCGCCTCACCCCTGGGGGCTCCAGACCTTCCTCGACTTCCCGACCCCGACCCCGACCCCTACCCCACCCCGCCCCTCTCCAAAATCCAAGCTGTTCATTTACATGACCACAGACACCACAGAAAGTTTGTAAACAAGATTTTGGTTGCTGGGAACTTGAACATCCCACTTCCGAACGGAAGGAGGTGAGGGGGGATGGGAAAGGATGGAAGGGAAGGAAGAGATGGGAGGGGAGGGAAAACTTGCCAACTCTTTCAAGTCTTGCCTCTTCTGGGATGTACCCGTTGTCGCTGTTCCTTGAAACCCCATGATTCCAAACATTTATAGCAAGTGTGAGTGTAATTATTTATATTATATAATATAGAGAATATTTAGTCTTCCCGGTTGGGGTCTTAGGCTGTTCTTTTGACTGTGCACCAGGATCCTCCCGTGCCCACCAGGTTCTCGGGAGGTCCCATGGGGGCGGGCCTCCAGGTAGGAGAGAAGCCCCCGTCCTGTCTCCACTCCCATAACCAGTCTTAGAGCCGGGGTTTCCGGAGCAGAGTCTTGCTGAGGTCTTTCACCTCCTCGGGGCTGTTGACCCTCTCGTAGCCCAGCACAGCCATGGGCTGGTAGCAGAACTCCTCCACCTGCTTGATCTGCTGGAAGGTGAGGGCAGCCCTCCAGGCACTGGCCGCTTGTGTGGCGTTGCGAGCGGACACCACGAAGGGCTTGGAGGAGGAGCCCGAGCCGCTGGTCATGTTCAGGGCAAACTGCTCCATCTCCGGGCTCACCAGGAGCCCCACGAAGTCGTACACCCTTCGCAGCGTCTTGACCGGGTCCCCCACAAGGTCCTCGTAGCGCACGACCAAGTAATGACCCCGTAGCCAGTCCGGGGGCTGTAGCGCTGTCTGCAGGGTTTTGGCCATGCTATTACAGATGACCTCCATGGCCCCTAGGGCGTGATAGTCAGCCGGTCCGCTTCCCAGACCCTCTTTCTTCCCGCCTAGCTTGTGGCCCGCCGCCTCGAGGAAGGGCATGCGGTGCGCCCGCGGATCCCGGCTGCGCACCACCTGCAGGCTCTCTCGAATGAGTCCGTGGCGGGAGCGTATGCGGGAACTGGCCACGGCCCGGGGGTCCCGCACTAGGTGAATGACCTTGAGGTCCAGAGCCGGGTCCCGCAGCAGCGGGGCCAGCACTGCCACGTCGAAGACCCGCACCCCCTTGATGACCAGCGTGCGGTACTTGCGGCACTCCTCCTCGAAGCGCGCCAGCCGCTGGGGAGGGCATTTCTTGCACACTCTGTCGTCCACCAACCCCACCACCTCCTTGCGGTAGGCTGGGCACAGGGGCGAGGAGCAGACAACCTTGTTGGTGGCGGCCCCGAAGATGCCCAATGTCGTAAGGTTGCGCCCCCCGCTGCCCGCGGGGCTGTACAACTGGAAGACAGACAGGTCGCAGCGGTAGAGGGCGCTGAGCATGTCCCGCGCCGCGCCCTGCAGGGATACCGCGTCGCCGGGGTACAGCTTCTGCCACACATGCCACACGGGCTCGTAGAGAAAGAAAACCTCAGGGTTCTGGTTGAAAAGCTCCCCAAAGAAGGACGAGCCCGAGCGCCACGTGGTGAACACATAGACCAGCTGGCGCTTGCGGGGGCCCGGGTCGGCGCTGGCTGGGGCGCCCGGGCCACTGCCGTTGCCGCCTCCTCCCCCAGGGCCCGGGCCCGCGC
>NW_025388999.1:0-6390 GCF_016433145.1 Gracilinanus agilis | reverse complement strand
GAGAGAGAGAGAGAGGAAGAGAGGAATGGAGAGGTACCCAAAAGTCAGGGGTATGACTGGCCTAAGCAATGTCCTTAAAATGGAGAGTCCAAGAGAAATCAGCCAATCTTAGGGATAGGCTACAGGAGCAGTAGGTAAATCCAATGCTAAAAGTCCAGGGGTGTGTGCAAACTTCTGGGCCAAAGAGGTATATGTAGCATGACAGAAAAAGTCCAGCAAGTTGGAAATGCAGCCTACAAGGGAATAAAGGTGTGGAGTGAAACATTGGAAGGAGAAAAAAAATAGCTTCAGTAAATTTAGGAACACACACACATACTTTCTCTTTTTCTCTCTCATCTACTCTCTCTCTCTCTCTCTCTCTCTCTCTCTGCCCCATTTCCTCTTTCCCTCCCCCACCCCCCCACCTCTGTCTCTGAAAAGAGATTCTGGAAAAGAAAAGACAAAAAAATCATAAAAAAAAAAGCTAGAGAACAAGATTATTTCTTTTCTTGTCAACAATATTTTTCTCTTAGTTTCTCACTGGTCCAGGAATTTGTTCAGTTTAAATGAATAGTTTTTTTTCTTTTCTTTTCTTTAAAAAAAAAGAGGTATTTGCCCTGGTATTTGTATCAATATAAGAAATGCTCACTTTGAGGAAATCGGGATACTAGAAGAAATGCTGGCATGATAGAGAATCATTCAGTTGCTAAGGTAAAAGTAGGTGGTAGAAAGATAATAGGAGTAGAAAAGTAATTAGGAAGCATCAGGAGGAAAACAGAAGACTTTGCTTGGGTTCTTCGGCTGGCACTTTGTTTACATTTTCACCAAGGTTCAAATTCTCTTGCTTTGACTGAACTCATACCATCAACATCTTAGATCTTCTCATTTGTTCCAGTACTATGTGAATGCATGAACAGAAATGAAGTCATGCTTCACATGGGTCCCCAGAGAGATCTTTCTCTCTTGAACATGACTTTTATGCTTTGGGAAAGGATTATTTATTAAGGCTGTTTGCTGGACACGCGTAAAAACAAAAAGGAAAATGCAATATAACCAACAGGGAATGTTCCTTCCATTGACCTCAGCGGCTTCATAATCAGAAACCATAAAGTCAAAGCAGGAAATGTATTATAAGAAAATGAGACATGTAGCCATGAGCCCCAACATTGGTAGAAGTAAGGGAGGAAGTAAGCCAGTCCCTACCTTCCTCTATTTTTAATGTGCAGAATTATTTAAAGTAGTATTTATTATCAGCACGTCTGAAATAGCCATTGAGCCTGATAACCACTGAGGAAATGCTTATTTGCTTATTTGTTTGTTTGTTTCAGATATGCAGCCATATTACCCCTTCTGGAGCCTGAATATATAGCCCATAAAATTATGAATGCCATTCTGGAGGAGCAGGTTTACCTGATTACCCCTAAAATAGCATACTTTTCATTGGCTTTGAAACAGTAAGTTACTATATATTTTTTTGTTCTTTCTCTAGTCTTGATTATTTGTCAACAAAATAACTATCATTTTTTACTTGGGAAGTGTGCCATTTAAATGTTACTCTAAGCACTTGTGGTAGTATGAACATGACCTTGGGTTCTTTGGTTTTTTGTTTTGTTTGCTGAGTGGGTAGGGGGATGGCTGCAGCAACCCATGAAACCATGACCATAGAACAGAGGAGACCCCAATTTGTATTTGAAGGGGAACACCAATAAAATAATGCTAATAAAGTATTACCAATAAAATACCATACCAATAAAATCTTAGTTCTTTCAAGTACTTTTTAGGAAGTATCTTCCTATTTGGTAGAGAAAAAACAATAAAACAAGCACATTTATGTAACATAGTGAAAATTTCTAAGATTTGTATGGAGCAGTGAGGAATAGTGGGGGAAAGCACTGTTAATATGAAGCTAAATGTTGCAGAAAAACTTAATCCCACCTCCACTACTGGTTAACCCTATGACCTTGGACAACTCACAATTCTTCTTCAACTCAAGTTTTCTTATCTTTAAAATGGCAATAATATTTGTGCTACCTTTCTCCTAAGGAAACTTTGAAGATTAAATGATCAGACATATGAAAAGCACTTTTTAGCAGAAAGTGCTGAATAAACATAGATAATTATTATTACTTTTATTAGGAGTCATTTCTGTTTTTCTCATATGCTATGGACTTTTTTTGTGTTCAAGTGAACTCTTCTGCAGGGAATTAAATGTAAAGTATTATCCTTAAAAATAATGTCTTGATTTTCAGTGAATTATTTAGATAGTTCAGCAGGAGTGAGACTATGACAGGAAAAATAAGGACAAAAAACCTGAATATTTTGTTGAAAAATTATAAAGGAAAGTTGATGGCCAAACTTTGTGTTTTGATTACACTTCTGCCAGTTTATCTCTGTGATAAGAGATTTTATAGGATCATAGATTTAAGGGTAAAAGGGACCTTAGAGGCCCTTAAGTCCAATACCTTCATTTTACAGGTGAAGAAACTGAGACTTTAATTAACTTTAACTGATTTTCCCAGAATTGAACACCTAGAAAATATCTGAGGCAGGATAAAAACTAACATCTCCCCAGATCCAAGACCAGGACTTTATCTGTTGTGTCATCTACCTTATTCTATTATCCCATTAGAAATAAAAAAAGCTCACTCACACACACATCATACTTTAAGGTTTACAAAGCTCTTTCCTCATAAGTCTAACTTAAGTATATCACAATATTATTATATCCATTTTACAGGTACGGAAACTGAGTTCAAAAACGTTTAATACCTTTTGTCTATAGTCACATAGCTTCTATTAGCACCTAGTCTCAAGCCCAGATCTCCCAGATCTGCATTCAGGGTTCTTTCAGCTGTTTCTCCATGGCCCTTTTAACTTTCCATATGCAACATCAACATATTCTTTTTACAATCATGCCTAATGAGAAACCATTTACCAGGAATTTCCTTCAAGGATCCATGATTTCACTAGTGTGTCTACTTCCTCCACCTCTGTACACTGAAAGCCTCTTTCCTGTCTTAGCACTTAATGATTTACCATGAAAGAACAATTCATCCCCCGATGATCAACACTCTTATGATCCCTCTCAGATTAGCTAGACTGGTCCTCAGACTATGTGTTCACTAAACCTATAATCAAAGCCTTTCAGCACCAGTAGAACCTGTTAGAGTTTATAGTACACTGGCATCACCTTCAAAAGAATAGAGGTAGAGGGGCAGCTGGGTAGCTCAGTGGAATGAGAGTCGGGCCTAGAGACGGGAGGTCCTAGGTTCAAATCTGGTCTCAGCCACTTCTCAGCTGTGTGACCCTGGGCGAGTCACTTGATCCCCATTGCCTACCCTTACCACTCTTCTGCCTTGGAGCCAATACACAGTATTGACTCCAAGATGGAAGGTAAGGGTTTAAAAAAAAAAAAAGAATAGAGACAATAGTCAACTCTCTACCATACTGAGGTAACCACCATGCTGCCTCTGAAGTATTCACTGCCATTATTCCTCAACAAATTATTCTAGCTTCAGTGACATGAATATACTAGACTTGCTTGAACTGTGTGCCAAGGGGTTGGGCTTGAAAGAAAGAAACAAAACAAAACAAAAAATACTTTCTCTGGAATTAGAGGATCTGACTTCAAATTCTATTTTGGATGTTTATTAGCTATGTGATATTGAGTAAGTTACTGCCATTCTCTTCTACCTCCAAATCAGTGATCTTATTATGATCCAGATTAGTTTCTAAAACTATTACTGTTGATGTAAATAGGTTTTTCTCACAAGGATATTAGGGAACTCTTGTTGATATTGCAAACAATCTTATTTCTCTTTTTTTCCTCTAGAGTGATATCTGCAAAAATGGCTCTGGCCCTTGGTGATTTCCTTGGAGTTTTCAATAATTTGAAAAATTTCCAAGGTAGAACAGAGACAAATAAAGTCCAGACTGTAGCAAAGATGACTCACCAATAACGCAAAATGCAAATGTAACAACGTGAGGAATACAACATCAAGGAAGAATGACTCTCTTCCAGAGAATCACTGGTGATTCTGAATGTGCCAACTTTATTACCAGTAGTATCTCTTCATTTTCCTAGGCATTCAATTTCATTTTAGTTTTTGTTGCCTTCCATGCTGTAGCCTAACTACCTTAGGTAGTCTAATTATCTTGGTGGATGGTGTGAAATCCTAAAAAATTACATTAAATTAAAATCTTTAATTATCTTTATTCACTTTCATTTTTTAAAAATGAAACAGGACATGAAAGAGGAAGGAGATGTGACAAAAGCAAATTGTGCCATAATTTCCTAATTATTTCCAAATATCGTAGAAAGAATGCTACAAAGTAAAATCCTTCATTAATTAATGTCAGAGAATTCTGATACTTAGAATGCTAATACTCAGTGCCCCTAACCCCCCCCCCACTAGTTTCTATGCAATAGGCATAGAATCACTAGAAAATTCACAAGCTTGAGCAGGAACCCTAGGGTAAGAACCCCCAAAGACTGTAGTGACTACATTAATACATCATTCTCCACCCACTCCATAAGAAGCAGAAGGTAATGATTCTGCCCAATTTTCTGAAGAAAAAGGAGGGGGGGGAACTAGATAGGGTTAACAGTATGTGTAGCTACACTGAACCTAAAGAAAAGTGGACTAAATATTACATAGGTCAGTCCTATTAGAGTACTGAGCCCAAACTAGCAAAGACTACATCTTCCAAGAAAAGGAAAATAAGGTAGCCTGGGGTATATACTCATCAGCTAAGAGGAGTCAGAAAAGTGGAAATATCAGTGAATTTTTTAAATTGAAAATATCAAGAGAAAGAGCCTCAGGAAAATTAACTAGCACTAAGCAAACACTAGCAGCTAAGCAAAAAGGATACTAAATCAGCTGGAAGAATGAGTAAAACAACAAAGGCATATAAAGCTCTCTTAATAATTTTATAATACAAAGGGAAGTGAATCAATGCTTGCTGAAAGGCAGAATCCTGTGGACTCCCCACAGAACATGGAAAAACAAAATAGTATAGAACTGTTAAAAAGAAAATTAAACTCAGAAAAGAAGAAAAACATTTATACAGATCAGAAATTATAGTTCTCAACATAAAATTTAAAATAACAATTAGAGAACTAAAAAATATGATCTCCTACAAGCCACAAATTAATATATTCGTGGATGGACACCTGAGAAGGAGAGTTAGAAAATGGGTAAAGGGGATAGAGAGAGAGAGGGAACACAACAAAAAAAGAAAGACTTCCAGAGGAAGTCTTCAAGAAGCTTCAAGAACAATGAGCTCCAGCGTGTGTGCTCCTCTGATGGTGGGAGAGACAGAGTGTTACACTTGTCCCCAATCTTTTATTGGAGAATTGAGGAATGGGGAATGGGAGGTAGCTAATGAACATGTGGCATGGCATATTATTTAACATTGGCTCAATTGATAACCACAAGATCAAAGAGGAGGAGGTTAATCAAACATGTGACCTGGTAAGGAATCTGATCTGTCAAGGTAGGAGCTAGGACCCTGTGGCAGCTAAAGTCCTGCCCAGGAATTCTCCTGACCTTTGGACTGTATTATTTCCAAATATCATAGAAAGAATGCTACAAAGTAACATTTGGAGAGTGGTCAGAATTAATAGAGTATCAATTAAATACAATGATGGAGAAATAATATGATGATGACTCTGGTACATGAGACAGAGGTTACAATATTAATGCATCAATAATACTTTCAAGATTAGAATATACCTGGGATGCCACATATCCCCCTTTCTGTTTAAAAATTAATTATGATGAGTGTAATAGTAAAAAGAAATTAACAAATTAACAAAAACAAAAAATATGTAAGAATACTAAAAAGAAAATAAAAAATAAATTCTAATCAAAGAGCAAAATTAAATTTTAAAAGCTTATATAAGACTAATAATAAAAAATGAGATGAAACTTTACATGTAAAAGATGCTGAATTTAAAAAACTTATTTTTTTAAATCTGTCATCAGTATGGCATTTTACCCATGGTCAGCCAGGACTAAAGAAAGTTGCCTGATTCTAAAATATAAGGGACCATGTGATGATGCAAAAGAGAAGCTTGAATCCTTGGTCTGATCTTACCTTCAGTTCAGGAAATTTAGAGCCACAAACACAAAGTTACAGCTTTGGGCCAAAGGAGTCCTGCATCTGAGGTTCGTCAGAACACTGCTTCCTCGAACTTCCAAAGGAGTGCATTGCCTTGGATTAGTTTTTCATTGATCCCATAGTCTTGATTTGTCTTTCATACCTTGAGTATGATGACAATGTGCATTGGCTCTATTGTAATCCCTTTTTCTGTAATCAGACACAATTGTTAACAGAAGTCCCACAATACTTGTCAAACTTTGGCAGGTTTCTATAGGCACAAGCTTTTGGGTAAGCATATATATATAT
>NW_025388998.1:0-6055 GCF_016433145.1 Gracilinanus agilis | reverse complement strand
ATATATAATTAATTTTTAATTAATTTAAATGTTAAAAAGAAAATAAATCCAATTAAATTATAAATAAATAAATTAATTTCATATCTTCTCAGTACCTAGCATAGTACACAGTGACCATTTAATTATTTGTTGACTCAAATTCAAATGTTCCAATTACTTAAGATGTAATCATGTGTTATATTGAATCTCTGGGAGCTTGAAGTTCACTTTTGATTGACAGATAAGTCAGTTGGATAGAATGTTCCCAGAGAGGCATGTAGGATGCAGGAGGGGGCAGTTGAGAACCTTGGGAGAGGTTCTGGGGTCTTTTTCCTGTCCTGAGGCTAGAGATCAGTGTGGATCCTGGTCTTGGAGATAGAGAGTTGCAAACACTACTCTGCAAGCTCCTTCTGTGTTTCTAGTACTGTTATCAACTTGTATTTGACCACCATCTCTGTGTCTACTGCCCCTAGATATTAGGAGTTTCATCATCTTAGCTATCTAGGTTTCCCAGGGCCCGGGAGGGATCCGGGAAGTGGGCAGGAGACGAAGAAGAGGGTGGAAAGGGTGGTTATATCTCAACTGTTAAGGCTTAAGATCTACAGAAGAAGAAGCTGAAGATTTCCCAGCAGTTTGCCTGCTCTGGTTTAGCCCTGGCTAGGCTGGACCAGAAGAAAGCTATCATTTTGATTCTTCATTGCCTGCAGTTAGAGATTCATTAGTAGCAATTTAAGTAGGGTCTCCTAATACCTCAATCCTTACCATTATCCTTCTTATCAAATATATACAAAGTTTAAAGTACCTTCCTGAATTGGTTGCCAAAGCTTATTTGGGAAGGGAGACAACGCAGTCAGAATATCGTCGTTATCCTAGCTGAAGAGCCCAATTTAATAATATCAATTAACCCCATGTGGGTCCTGAAGGGATAAACCACTTTGACCTGAAGGATCCTGCCTGGGCAACTGTTATAAAGGAGAAGTGCCATCTTATCATCTCTCCGTACTTCAACTTAATATACATCAAATAGAGTTAGTGACCTCCGTGAATATAACACATGAAGCACTCTAGAAAAATATCAACTCATTTTCAATATGTATCATTTTCCACCCTAAGTCATAGGAAGAAAAGAGAATGTGGGAACTGATGCATATGCCAGTTGTTAGTACTGTCACCGATTTACCTCTAATATCTCCAGGAACCTAGAGCAATTTCTTTTCTTGGAAACACATTATCTGTTTGACTAATTTCTTTTCATCTTAGCAGGGTCTAGGAAAATCCGAAATAATGCAAGTAAGGACACTATTATCCATTAGAAATGAATTAGCCCAATGAACAATCCATAGCTATCCCTACAGGTCCTTCTGAGAACCCTCTACCCTCTCCAGCTTCTAGCTAGCAATCTAGTCCTTTCCCCAAAGAGGCATTGTTGTGATTATTATCATGGCAGGTACAAAGAGGAGAAAACAGATATCTATCTGTGTCCTAATGAATGATCTGATGGAGAAAACAAAACTCTTCCAATGGCCAGAAGTGATAAGAAGTGTTATTTCCAGGGTATCAGACTTTGGGATTTTCACTCAAATGGAAGTAGCAGGTTTTAGTGGGTAAAACTCTGGCCTTGAAGCCAAGAGGACTTAATTTCAAGTCCTGTCTCCAATATATTCTAGCTGTGTAATCCTGAGCAAGTCATTAAACCTCTCAGGGCTCTACACTACTCTCTAAAACTAGAAGTCCTAGAAAAGATGCTACAGAACCATGTTGGAGAGCCTATGGCACGTGTGCCAGAGGAGGCTACTCCCCTCCCCGTCTCCCCACACCTGAGGACATTTCTCCCATGACCTGCCCCTCTACCCAGCAGTCCAATGGGAGCGCTTCTTCCCCTGTCTAGGGTAAGGTGGGGGCTGGGGGTTGTGAGAGCTCATATGTGGTATGAGGGTGCAGTTAGGGCACTCAGTCTCTAAAATGTTTGCCATCACTGTGCTAGAAATTACAGAAAAGACCTACATCAGAAGAGGAAGTTTTCTCATCATGGAGTACTCTATCCAGGGAAATCACAGGTTTAATAATTATTTTAATCCCTTGAACAAAGTGGGAAAATGAATAAATTCTGGAAGGCACAAGCAGCACCACCCTTCAACCCTAGCAAGCAAAGGCAGCAAACCCCTTCTCTCAGGAGACCTTTGCTCATTAAAGGCACAAAAAAATTATCTTTTTTTAAACCCTTACCTTCCATCTTAGAATCAATACTGTGTGTTCCAAGGCAGAAGAGTGGTAAGGTGTAGGCAATAGGGGTTAAGTGACTTGCCCAGGGTCACACAGCTAGGAAATGTCTGAGGCCAAATTTGAACCCAGGACCTCACAAAAAATTATTAAGATAAAAATGAAATAGGAGCAGCTAGGTGGCTCCACGGATTGAAAACAGGTCTAAAGAGGGGGATGTCCTAGGTTCAAATATGACCTCAGATACTCCCTTGCTCTATGCCTAGGAGAAAGTCATTTAATCCCCATTGCCTAGCCCTTACCACTCTTTTCCTTGGAACCAACACTTAGTATTGATTCCAAAACGGAAGGTAAGGGTTTTAATAAAAAAAAGATAAAAATGAAATATTAGAACTAAAACAAGATAATCATGAATGACTCGAACAACTAAGTGAATATTACCTTATTTGTATGAGTATGGGAAGATCTGAATACAACCAAATTAAGCCAACCAGTTGTTCTGGATTAGGTGATCCAAAGGCAGAAATGTAATGAATTGGGTGAAAGCAGAATAAGGCTTCACAAGAGAAGCTCCCAATTTGGAGCCAAGATGGCTAGGTGCCACATCTGTGCATGTGACAAGCTCAACTGTGCAGTGGTGCATCTCCATTCTCAAATCAGAGCAGTTGGGGCTTGTCCAGGTAAGTTTAATTCAGTCCCTTCAGTGCCTCGAAGATTCAGGAGTGTGGGGAAAGAGGAAACCCTTGAGCTGCCTCAGGACCCTCAGATCAAACTGGACCCAATTTAGCCTGGTACTCCAAGGGACTGAATCTGGGGGCAGGACCGTGAGCTATGGACAGGGGCTTTGGGCTACTGACTCAGTAGAATTTTTTCAGCCTACCTACCCCCCCCAAAAATATACAAAAGCTACCTTGGCTTTGGAACCATCCCCTGTACCACAGCATTATGTAGATTGCCTTCTATGGGAATGTGGCAGAGAAAAAATGACTAGCAAAAGGCATCATAAATCTTCTCTCCTAAGAGATAAGTAAGTGCAGGAGTAGCCCATCAGTGCCATGCTCCTGCTTCAAATGCCTCTTTCTCTCCTTTCCCAAACACTGTGGGGTGTACAATGTACAGTGGAGTGTACAGTAGAGACAAAATAACAATAACAGGTGAACATTTACATACTGCTTTCAGTGTTGTGAAGTGTTTTACATTTATTATCTTATTTAATCCTTCCAACAACCCTGGGAGATGGGTACGATTCTTGTTATTGTTTACTTGTTTCAGTTGTATCTGATTTTTTATGACCCCATTTGGGGGGTTTTCTTGGCAAAGATACTGGAGTAGTTTGCCATTTATTTCTCCAGGTCATTTTACAGTTGAGGAAACTGAGGCAAACAGTGTTAAGTGACTTGTCCACAGTTCTACATCTAAATTAGTGTCAGAGGCTGGATTTGAAATCAATTTTCCTGATGCCAGGCCTGGCACTGTCTCCACTGTGCCACCTAGCTGCTCCAGGTGCTATTATTATCCTTATTTTACCAGTGAGGAAAACGAGTATGAGAAAATTTAAGCAAGTTGCCCAGAGTCACATACCATTAAATATTTGAAGCGAGATTTGAACTTAGATTTTCCTGATCCTAGTCTAATGCTCTCACCATTGCACCATCTAGTCTAGCTATATTTATTACTTGAAACCTCAGAAACAGAAAATTTGGATATGGAAATGTACTTTTTTTATTTTCTGTTGCTTCAGAAGAAGGAACTAAAGGGATATAATCTGTAAGGAGGCAGATTATAGCTCAGTTTCTTCTTTTCCACCAGCTGCTCTACTTGGTTTCAACTCTGCTATCATTATTATTTGCCGTCCCCCCATCCAAAATAAATTCATCACCAGAAAACTCATCATCATGGAGACCACTTCCACTTTGGCGGTCATACCTGGTCAGTGCCCCCAGTTGCTTTTGCCCCCTCACAGGATAGCTGGAGGGTAAAGCAAAAAAATTCTTCCCCAAACCTCTCTCTAGAGAAACACAGAAGAAAAACAACTGCTTGAACACATGGGCTGATGGGGATATTATCGGGGATGTAGACATTAAACGATAACTCTAGTCCAGCTATCAATAATACGGAATTAGGTCTTAATCAATGATACATGTAACAACCCAGTGGAATTGTGCGTCAGCTAAGGGGGGTTAGGGGGGCTTGGGGGAGAGGGAAAGAACATGAAACATGTAACTAGGGGAAAATATTCAAAATAAAAATAAAAAAAAACAAACCTCTCTCTATAAAGGGCTCAGAATCCCAACCATCCTTTCATTTACCTCCAGCTGTTCTGCTTGGATTAAACTCTGCCCTCCTCATCATTCATGCCTCGTCCTAGGGAGGTGAAGAAGGGACACTGATTGGAGTAAGCCTGGGATGTAGCTGCTCAGTGCTCTAGTTGAGTCCCTATTGGGTATTGATATTATTGTCTCAGCTTTGCCTGGGGAAGAGGTGCTGGGCCACCTCCCCCATCAGGTACCCATCAGGCATCCCCCTCTTTTCAGCTTCCTTTTGTATACTGACTCCCCCATTAGATTATAACCTCCTCGAGGGCAAGGACTGTCTTTTTCTTATTTATACCCTCCAGTGCCTTTGCATGATCCTTCACACATAGCATGCACTTAATAATAAATGTGTATTGGATTGGGTTGTGTTAGATTACGTATCAGTCTTCCCTGTTTGCAAAAGAAGCAAAAGGTGAGTGGGTTTTTTTTTTATTTTTAAATTACTATATCACTCATTTTAGATGTTTTAAACACCAAGCATTCCCCTAAAAGGTCCACATTCTACAGAGAAAATCTATTAACTAGAGAAGTAAAAGGATGATATATGATATCTTATATTTTTGTTCATCTAAAGAATCAGTGCTAATTGGAATGAAGATATACACGCAAACCTACCAAAACAGCGAGAGCCAGCTCCGAATTATATTCCTCCATTGAAAAGCTTTTTCTTTTATAAACCTTAGGGATTTCATAAGAAAGAAGCTGTATAATCATAACACGATTCTTCAACTCAAATTAATGCTACTAATTCATTAGAACAAAACACTTGCGTAACAACTTAAACACTGTTGATTTTCCCCTCTGATTTTGTACTATGCATATACCACACAAATGCCAATTTCTATTTACTGTATGGCCTGGGTATGTAATCCATATTAAGAAATATTAATATTGTTCAATGTTCATGGGGCTAAAAAGAGGGATCCATGGTCTAATTTTGGTCAGTAATACCATCTGGATAATGCTGATTCAGAAGGAGAACATTTGTTAGCTGCAATGAGACACGAAATAGATCAGATTATGAATCATACTGTACGAAATAAAATGTTACTATTATTAATGCTTTATGTGCTAAACAGAGTACAAGATATAGAATTAGATATAATGCCTGACCAATAGTCATCATGCTCCAAATTACACCTGTAGAAGGATGCAAGAAATAGCATTACAATACCATGTTATCACAACGCATTGTGATTATGGTCAATTGAGAACACAAGATTAATGTGGAATACTTCCATCAACGTCCTCAACCTACTGAGCCATCTCTGAACAATATAACTAGTAATTTCATTGTTTAGCCAAGAAAATAAAAATATGTGGGGCACGAAATGGAAGCAGGCAGGCATGGCTTATAAGACAGATAAATAAATGTAGTCCTTGCTTTAGAAAATGAGATATTATCTCACTAGCATACAAAATTGCACCTAAACAATTGGCTGGGACTGGTGGGGTGAGAGGGGAAGACCAACTCCCCATGAATTGTCTATACCCCTTTACCCTGGTAAGAAAGAAAGAAAGAAAGAAAGAAAGAAAGAAAG